>NC_133122.1:129705127-130005127 GCF_033568475.1 Henckelia pumila | reverse complement strand
CTCGAAACATACTGATACACGCTGCGTTTATGCCTCATGTTCAACTCCACCTGAGTGAACAAATCGGTAAAGATCTCAAATTTCTCGCCATACAGATAATGACGCCAGATCTTCAAAGTGAACACAATAGCTGCCAACTCCAAATCGTGAACTGGATAGTTGTCCTCGTGCAACTTCAAATGTCTAGAAGCGTATGCTATCACATGCTCATTCTGAGTCAGGACACAACCTAACCCCTGAAGAGAGACATCCGTGTACACCACATACCCTCCAGATCCTGACGATAATGCCAACACCAGCGCAGAAGTCAACTTCCGTCGAAACTCACAGAAATTCTCCTCACACTCGGAGGACCTCTCAAAATCCACACCCTTGCGGGTAAGCTGTGTCAATGGTCGAGCTAGCTGAGAGAAGTTTAGAATGAAATGACGATAATAACCTGCTAGACCCAGAAAACTACGGATCTCAGCGACCGTCATTGGACGCGACCAATTAAGCACAGCTTTAATCTTGCTCGGATCAACAGAAATCTCATCCCTGGATATGATATGGCCAAGAAAAACCATTCGATCCATTCAGAACTCAAACTTGCTCAGTTTGGCGTACAACTGCTCATCCCAAAGAGTCTGCAGTACCACTCGCAAGTGAGAAAAATGCTCTTCCGCATTACGCAAATACACCAAGATGTCGTCAATGAAAACCACGACAAAATTGTCTAAATACTCCCTGAAGACACGGTTCATCAGATCCATAAATATAGTCGGCGCATTAGTCAATCCAAATGGCATCATTAGAAACTCGTAATGCCCATAACGAGTACGGAATGCAGTCTTGGCTATATCCTAATCTCGGACTCTCAACTGATGATACCCAGATCTCAAGTCAATCTTAGAGTAAGCCGAAGTGCCCTGCAGCTGATCAAACAAGTCATCAATACGAGGCAAAGGATACTTGTTCTTCACAGTAACTCGGTTCAACTGCCGATAGTCAATGCATAACCACATAGACCCATCCTTCTTCTTCACAAAAAGAACAGGAGCTCCCCAAGGAGATACACTAGGACGAATGTACCCCTTGTCCAATAGATCCTGTAACTGATTCTTCAACTCGCGTATCTCTGACGGAGCCAGACGATACGGTGCTCGAGAAATAGGAGAAGTACCAGGCATCAACTCTATGCCAAACTCAACTTCCCTAGCAGGAGGAAACACCGGAATCTCATCTGGAAATACATCTGGGAATTCATCCACAACAGGAATGCTCTCTATCCCAACGCTCTCACCGTACAAATCAACTGCATAGATAAGATAGCCTTCCCCGCCAGACTCTAGAGCTCGACAGGCTCTCAAAGCTGATACTAAAGGCATCATGGGTCGCGCTTCCTCACCATAAAAAAATCATCTCTCACTCCCATCCGGATGAAAGCGTACTAATCTCTGATAGCAGTCCACTGAAGCTCGATAGGTAGTCAGCATGTCTATCCCCAGAATACAATCAAAGTCATCCATCGCAAGAACCATGAGATTCGCTAACAGAATATTCCCTTCGAACTCTCAAGGGCAACCCATCACTAGACGCTTAGCCAAAGCAGTTGACCCGTCGGAGTAGAAACAAAAACTACTACGTCTAGTGCAATGCATGGTAACTTATGCCTCTTAACAAAATGAGCAGAAATGAAGGAATGAGATGCACCAGTGTCAATAAGTACAATAGCAGGTATACCATAAAGTAGAAATGTACCTGCGATGACCTTATCATTCTCCTCCACAGCCTGATCATGCCTCAAGGCAAACACTTGGCCAGAAGCCCGCGGTCTCAAATGAGAACTCCCAGCAGGCTGTCCCTGCGTCCTCTGCTGAACGGTAGCCTGAGAACCAGACCCTGAACCAGAACCGCCTCCCCCAGACTGTGGACAATCCCTCCGGAGATGACCAACCTCTCCACATCGAAAACAAGCTCCAGAAGCTTTGCGACATCGGTCGGTCGGATGGTTCTTCTCACAGTGGTCACACTTGTCCTTCTTCCCAAAATGGACAACACCAGCAGAACCAGAGGAATAAGAAGTAGATCCGGACTTCTTGAAAGATTGGGCACGGGGACCCAAAGAACTCGCAGGCCTAGACTGAGAGAAATACCTATTCCGCCGAATTCTATCCTCTGCCTATTGACAACGGCTCACCAAACCCTCGTAGGTCAGGTTATCACCAACCGCCACACGGTCATGAATCTCAGGGTTAAGGCCCTGAAGGAACAGATTATACTTAAGCTCAGAGCTGTCGGCAATCTCAGGGCAATAAGACAACAGATCAAAGAACTTCTGCTGATACTCGTCAATAGACATGGCTCCCTAACGTAGACTCAGTAGCTCTCCTGCCTTCGACTGTCGGAGTGCAGGAGGAAAATACAGCTTCTGAAAAGTTGTGCGGAACTCGGCCCAGGTGGCCACTCCTCTCGCCGTAACAAAGGTGCAGAAGTAAACCTCCACCACCTACGGGCTCGCCCATCCAGAAGGTAACCCAGTGTCTCCATCTTTTGCTCCTAAGTGCAGTGGAAAGTCTGGAAAGTCGTCTCCATGCGGTCTAACCAGTTTTTCGCATCCTCTGGAGACTCGCCTCCAACCAAGTGCTTAGGACCCATCTGCAAGAAGCGGCGCACACTGAAATGATCCTCATCACGTCGATGATGATGACGCTCCCGACGACTCTCACGGTCATCGTCTTCCCAGCGTCCACCTCCACTAAAATAGCTACTCTGATCATCGTAGTTCGCCATCTACAAAAGTACCTCATGGTTATCTTATGCAGAATCTAAATTCCCAAGAATAATATGCATGCTCTGATACCATAAATGTAGTGACCCTTACCTGGAACACCTACTAAGCAGAACTTAGGCATGCAATTAACTTAATTAAACAGAAATCAGAATTAAACTGCGGAAACTATAAACAATTATACAATCCCAAGAAAAGGAATCTGTAAATATCCGAATAGTTATACAACCAAATCGAAAGCTGTATCAACCCAATACAACAGAATAAAAGCCTATACGAAGCTCCAGCTGGCCAACCACTGCCTAGACTCTCTTGGATCCACCTGCCTCGTCCAATCGCAAACTTTCCCCATGGAATAGGGTGTCCAGAAACACAGAGTATGAGACGTGAGCATAAAATGCTCAACACGAGAGTATGAGCATACATGCATGCAAGTGAACTCCCTACAGACTCGAGGTCAAAGATCAGATAACAAAGACAGACCGGGCCCTGGTATGTAGCACGATGTGTCGTCGCTTCAGAAGGTGGCTCACATACCGAAAATACCAATGGATACACGAGATCCAAATCGATGGAAGTCCATCCACTAACAGGATAGGGTAAACCCTACTAATAGACATCTCAATAGAGATAGCTCAATATGTAAATGTATGCAACATAAAATCATGGCATATAAATCATGCAGTCACATAATACATGCATACTCAGTCACGATATCTCGAACAGTACTTTCATACCTCAAACACTAGGAAAGTGCTATCAGCTCTAGGTCCACGCCTATAATCCGCACTACACTGCCAAATGATAATAATATCATTATAGTGCACTAAAAGCTGTTAGAACCTAATGGGGGGGGGGGGGGATTTAGGTTCTATTGGCAACTTTAGCAATTTAAAGTGATTATGCAAGTACGCAAGCGGAAGACTTAAGCAATCAAATAAATAAGTGCGGTAAATAAATACGTAATGTAAATAAAGCAGTAAAAGGGATAAGAGATGTTTATGGAAGTTCGACGATAAATCGTCTACGTCTCCCCTTCTTGGTTAAGTCGATTAACCAAGGATCCACTAGCACTTCGAACGTCTTGGCCTTGATGGCTCCAAGGATAGCCTTACAACTTGACACGATCACCGCGCCGATACAACTCAACACTCTTGGCCTTAAGGGCTCCAAGGATAGCCTCAACACAACACTTGGCTTCACACTCAAGTGCTTACAACGATAGCACAACACACTTGGCTTCACACTCAAGTGTTTACAACAATAGCACAACCAACTCACAAACTATTTTTACAAACACTCTCAAATATATCACACAAACACTTTGATAGTGAGAAATTGCTTGCAAAGGAGAGAAGAGATGAGTTGGGATGTCTCTAAATGGTCTTGGCAAGCCTCTATTTATAGTTGGCAAAGATTTGAATTTGAATTTGTGTGCTTGGAGCGTTTATTGGGAAGCCAAGGAGTAGAGACAAAGTGTAGGCGCCGCTGCCTTCTTTTTCCAGCACTGAGCAGCTTTTGTGGAAAAATCATATCTTCCAATCTAACCGTTGGATTGATCTGAAATTTAAACTGAAGCTTTAAAACATCTGGATCTTCAATCTGCACGGTGGAGATGTGATTCTAACGAGTCAAACATTTCCAGTAAATCTCGGAAGTCGCAAAATCACGTTCTCGCTTTTGTTCTGAGCATTACTTTTCAAAAATTCGAATCTCACAATCCATCCGTTGGATTGGCCTGAAATTAACACACAATCTTTGTAACATCCTGATATTGATCGTGATTGGTGGAGATTGGATTTGGATGCCTCCATCGATTCCAGTAGTCTTCTGAATCCGATACTTCAGCAGTTAGCTCCTTGCAGAAATAGCTACTGTTCAACATATTTGCAAAAATCATAACTCCATATCCAGCCGTTGGATTGATTTGAAATTTGGATACAAACTTTAAAACATCATAGAAATCCATGTGATCGGTGGAGATCGGATTTTAATAACCGAAGCATTCCCAGTTATTTTCTGAAGTTGAGTCTTCATAGTTCATTCCTTGCAGAAGTAAGTACTGTGCAGCTTTGATAAAAAAACTCATATCTTCATATCCAGCCGTTGGATTGCTATGAAATTTGGAGAGAAGCTTGAGAACATCCTGATCTTGATTTTCATTGTTGGAGATCTGATTTGGATGACCGGAAAGTGCCCGGTGAATTTTGCAAGTTTCTGCTTTATAATATTGGCTTGTCCTTGTCCATTTCTTTTACAACTTCAAAGTAACTTCCAAGAATTTGATTGTTAATATGATCTAATCTGCAAAGTCTCACTTTAAATGGTTAGTAACAATTAACCGAGTTTTGTAATCATCAAAACATAATAATATGAGATTTGTTAATGCATTAAAAACATTAATCTCATAACACGAGATTTGTATGCGTTTAAGGCGTAACAATCTCCCCCTTTTTGATGATCACAAAACTTGGTTAAATAGGAGAAATAAATGTACAATATTAAATAAATAATTTAAATTTGCACAATATAATTGCATGAATAAAACTCCTCCTAAATTAAACAATTAGTTAAGAAGAGTTTGTTTATCAAATAACCAATTTTTTTATTCTCTATGCATTTAAGCAAACTAACTCTCCCCCTTAGTTAAAGTATTTAACCAAACTAATTCTCCCTCTTTTTGTGATAATCAAAAAGACTGGAAAAATAAATACAAAACATGATAATTAAATATGATTTCTAAAAAGCAACACATAAATTTCACATAAAATGTGAGCTTTATAACTTTGAATAAATACAATTAATTTGTATTATCCAAAATTAAGTTGCTCAAATTTTATATTAAGCTCCCCCTTAATATGACATTAAATTTATTTATGTCCACAAGTGATTACAACTCAATCATGCCAAGTTCACCACGCAAACGAATAAAAGTATTTTCATCTAGTGGTTTTGTAAAAATATCGGCAATTTGATTTTTAGTGTCAACATATTGAAGTTCAACTTCATTTCGTTCGATGTGGTCACGAATAAAATGATGACGAATGTCAATATGTTTGGTGCGCGAATGTTGAATCGGATTCTTTGTAAGACATATGGCGCTAGTGTTGTCACAGAAAATAGGGATTTTTGAAAAAGAGACGCCATAGTCGAGCAATTGATGCTTCATCCAAAGAATTTGCGCACAACAACTACCGGCAGCCATATATTCGGCTTCGGTCGTTGATAACGCAACACAGTTTTGCTTTTTGGAAAACCAAGAAACCAAACAGTTTCCTAAAAAGAAACAGGTTCCACTAGTGCTTTTCCGGTCCACCTTATATCCACCAAAGTCGGCATCGCAATAAGATTTTAAATCAAAGAAAGAATTTTTCGAATACCACAAGCCGAGATTTGGAGTATTTGAAAGATATTTGAAAATGCGTTTTAAGGCGAACAAATGTGATTCCTTTGGACATGATTGAAATCGTGCACACAAGCAAACACTAAACATAATGTCCGGTCTACTAGCAGTAGCATATAATAAGGAGCCAATCATACTACGAAAGGAAGATTGATCTACAGTTTTACCATTTTCATCCTTGTCGAGTCTGATTGCTGTGCTCATCGGTGTGGATGATGATTTTGTGTTCTCCATTCCAAACTTCTTTAGAATCTCCTTGATGTATTTGCTTTGGTTCACAAAGAACCCATTCTTGCACTGTTTGATTTGTAATCCGAGGAAATAGTTAAGTTCCCCCATCATACTCATCTCGAAGTGTTCCTGCATCAACTTAGAGAATTCTTGACAAAGAGTTTCATTAGTAGAACCAAAAATTATGTCATCAACATAAATTTGCACAATTAATAAATCATCTTTGTCATGTTTGGTAAACAAAGTAATATCAACAATTCCTCTAGTAAAGCCATTGGTAATAAGGAAAGAAGAGAGTTTTTCATACCAAGCTCGAGGAGCTTGTTTCAATCCATACAAAGCTTTGTTGAGTCTATATACGTGATCAGATAACAAATTATCAACAAAGCCATCAGGTTGTTCAATATAGACCTCTTCTTTCAAATCACCATTCAAGAAAGCACTTTTAACATCCATCTGAAATAATTTAAAATTTCTAGAGCATGCAAAAGCAAGTAACATACGAATGGATTCAAGACGGGCAACAGGAGCATAAGTCTCATCATAATCAATGCCTTCTTCTTGACTATATCCTTTAGCTACGAGCCTAGCCTTGTTTCTAGTGATGGTGCCATGCTCATCAAGTTTATTTCTAAACACCCATTTAGTACCTATCACAGGTCTATCATGCGGCCTAGAAACAAGATCTCAAACATTATTGCGTTTAAATTCATTTAACTCATCTTGCATAGCAATAATCCAGGAATCATCAAGTAAAGCATCATCAACACATTTTGGCTCAACATGAGAAACAAAAGCAAGATGATTACAAATATTATTGAGAGAAGAGCGAGTAGATACTCCCTTTGATGGACTTCCAATTATCAGATCTTTAGGATGATCTTTGTGATGTGTCCATTTCTTAGGAAGTGGTGTTTCCTCAACTGTAGCATCTATATCATTTAAGCTTGAGGAAACCATCTCTTCTTCAAGTATTTCTATATCATCATTGTTAGTGCGAGAAATATTTAACAAAGATTCATCAAATATAACATGCATTGATTCTTCAACAAGTAAGGTGCGCTTATTGAATACTCTATAAGCCTTACTTGTAGTAGAATACCCAAGAAAAATACCTTTATCGGATTTGGCATCAAATTTGCCAAGGTTGTCCTTACCATTGTTGTGAATGAAGCACTTAGAACCAAAAGCCCGAAAGAATGAAATGTTAGGCTTTCTCTCCCTCCATAACTCGTATGGAGTTTTCTTGAGAATTGGCCTTATTGATACGCGATTGATGATGTAACAGGCAGTGTTCATTGCTTCAGCCCAAAAATATTTTGGTAGAGAATGCTCACATAACATGGTCCTTGCAATCTCTACTAGTGTCCTATTTTTCCTATCAACGACCCCGTTTTGTTGAGGAGTCCTAGGACAAGAAAAATTGTGACCGATGCCTTTTTCTATACAAAAGTTTGAAAAATTCTCATTTTGAAATTCAGTTCCGTGGTCACTACGGATCTGTTTTATTGAAAGATTTTTCTCATTCTCAACTCGTTTAGCAAAAGTTTTAAATTACTCAAAGGCATCATTTTTGTGAGCTAAAAACAATGTCCACGTGTAACGTGAAAAATCATCTACAATGACAAACGCATAAAGCTTTCCTCCTAAACTAGCGTTCCTCGAGGGACCACATAGATCTAGGTGGAGAAGTTCAAGGGGCATAGAAGTGGATACAAAATTTTTGCTTTTAAAAGATTCCCTTGTATGTTTGCCAAATTGACACGCATCACAAACAGAATCAAGTTTCAAATCAAGTTTTGGCATACCAACGACTAAGTCAAGTTTTAAAAGTTTTTCGATGGTACTAGGACCAACATGACCCAATCGTCTATGCCAAAGAATGTTGTCATAAACATTCACGGATACAAGGCTTTTTATATTTGATAAAGATAAATTATTTAAAGAGACCTTGTAAACGTTCACACTTCTATATCCTTTGAAATTTATGGATTTGTCACTAATAAATGATACAGTGCAGTGTTGGGGAGTGAATTTGACTTCATAACCTCTATCGCACAATTGACTTATGCTTAGTAGATTATGCTTAAGTCCTTTCACTAGGAGTACATCATCAATTAGACAAGAATTAGATATACCTATTGAGCCGATGCCTTCAATTACTCCTTTGCTGTTGTCTCCAAAGGTGACAGTCCCCTTCTCCTTTGGTTTGATTGATTGAAGAAGATCCTTGTTCCCCGTCATATGTCTAGAACATCCACTGTCTAGATACCATATGCTAGGGAGAGCATTTTTCTTGTTTCCCTGAAAATAATTGATTTTGGTACCCTTTAGTTCTTTTGGGTCCACAATATTAGAAAAAAGAGATACAAAATAGACTTTTAAGAGTTCAGTCTCTCATAGCAACATCATCGCCACTTTCCAAGAGTGCTCCCAGTAGTAGGTAGGGCATATGGCCACTTTAAAAACCTATTTCCTTGGACAGAGCAACGTTCAACAGGGAGACCAGCCGCAAGTCAAGGCATTTTTAAGCCGGTCTATATTGAACTCCCTTAGATTTTGATCTCATAATGCCGACTAATGAGTTGTTAAGTACTCTTAGGCCTCCATTTCATATAGCTCTTTTGAACATATTGATATTTCAATGATCTGCATTTATGTCTAACATGACCAGATTTGCAACAATAAGAACAAGTAGGGGGTGATCTCATCTTAGCCTTAGCTATTAGACTAGCAAAGTCTATAGACTTCTTACCATAGCCTATTCCTCCCTTATCAAAGCTACATTTCTGCATGCTAAGTAGGTTGTTTAATTTATTGCTACTCACATTGAATTTATCGAAAGATTTTTCTAAGTGATCTAAGTCATCCTTAAGTCTAAGGTTATCATGCTCCTTAGTTTCTAATTCCTTTTTAAGATTTCTATTCTCTTTTCTAAGAACCTTAACCATATCAAACATATCTTTATAAGCATGTAAGAGTTCATCGTAAGTAGGTACCTCGTCATCGTCGTCAGAGACGATGTCATCACTTTTAGCCATTAAGCAGAGGTTTGCTTCCTCGTCGTCGTCGTCGCTATCACTCCAGGTAGCTAGTAGGGCTTTCTTCTTTCCTTTGTCCACTTTCTTCTTGAGTGGGCATTCATTGGCGTAGTGACCTTGTTGTTGACAGTTGTAGCAGGTCACTTCTTTCTCAGGTTTCTTGTCCTTTTTGAATTTGTTTCCTCGCATGAATTTCTTGAATTTTCTTGCGAAGAGAGCCATGTCATCATCGTCATCTTCTTCGACTTGTGTAGTCAAGGCTATCCCTTTGTGCTTGACATCTTCTTTCTTTGATTCTTTTCTTGTGGACACTTCTAACTCATGGGTTTTTAGGGTTCCATGTAGTTGATCAAGATCATAGGCGGCAGTGTCCCCTTTGTTGGATTCGATGATGGCGGTTCTCTTTGCATCCCATTCTTTTGGTAGGGCACGAAGAGCTCTCCTCCAAACTTGCTTGGTAGGATATTGTTCTCCCAATTGTGCTAACTCATTGATGATTTGAGTAAGCCTTCGGAACATGGTGTCAACATCTTCGTTGGATTCCATCTCAAATGTTTCGTATTTGAGTTGGAGTAAGTCGATCTTTGTTTCTTTCACTTGGTTGGTGCCTTGGTGACATATCTCTATCTTGTCCCATATCTCTTTAGCAGATGAGCACATCGATATCCGGTTGTACTAGTTCATATCTAAGGAACAATGCAAGATATTCATAGCTTTAGCATTTTGCGAAATTAATTTCATGTCCTCTTTTGAAAAGTCATCCATTCCCTTAGGAATTTCAACCCCATCAACTATTTTCATAGGTGTATAGGGACCTTTCACCGTCACTTTCCATAGGTCATAGTCTACGGATTGGATATATAGGGACATACGATTTTTCCAATACCCGTAGTTTATGCCATTAAAAAGAGGAGGACGATTAGTAGATTGCCCTTGAGCATAATCACTCGCTAGGTTTGCCATAAAAAGGATTTGAAAAGTATTTTCAAATGGCTTTGATACCACTTGTTAGAACCTAATGGGGGGGGGGGGGGGATTTAGGTTCTATTGGCAACTTTAGCAATTTAAAGTGATTATGCAAGTACGCAAGCGGAAGACTTAAGCAATCAAATAAATAAGTGCGGTAAATAAATACGTAATGTAAATAAAGCAGTAAAAGGGATAAGAGATGTTTATGGAAGTTCGACGATAAATCGTCTACGTCTCCCCTTCTTGGTTAAGTCGATTAACCAAGGATCCACTAGCACTTCGAACGTCTTGGCCTTGATGGCTCCAAGGATAGCCTTACAACTTGACACGATCACCGCGCCGATACTCAACACTCTTGGCCTTAAGGGCTCCAAGGATAGCCTCAACACAACACTTGGCTTCACACTCAAGTGCTTACAACGATAGCACAACACACTTGGCTTCACACTCAAGTGTTTACAACAATAGCACAACCAACTCACAAACTATTTTTACAAACACTCTCAAATATATCACACAAACACTTTGATAGTGAGAAATTGCTTGCAAAGGAGAGAAGAGATGAGTTGGGATGTCTCTAAATGGTCTTGGCAAGCCTCTATTTATAGTTGGCAAAGATTTGAATTTGAATTTGTGTGCTTGGAGCGTTTATTGGGAAGCCAAGGAGTAGAGACAAAGTGTAGGCGCCGCTGCCTTCTTTTTCCAGCACTGAGCAGCTTTTGTGGAAAAATCATATCTTCCAATCTAACCGTTGGATTGATCTGAAATTTAAACTGAAGCTTTAAAACATCTGGATCTTAAATCTGAACGGTGGAGATTTGATTCTAACGAGTCAAACATTTCCAGTAAATCTCGGAAGTCGCAAAATCACGTTCTCGCTTTTGTTCTGAGCATTACGTTTCAAAAATTCGAATCTCACAATCCATCCGTTGGATTGGCCTGAAATTAACACACAATCTTTGTAACATCCTGATATTGATCGTGATTGGTGGAGATTGGATGTGGATGCCTCCATCGATTCCAGTAGTCTTCTGAATCCGATACTTCAGCAGTTAGCTCCTTGCAGAAATAGCTACTGTTCAACATATTTGCAAAAATCATAACTCCATATCCAGCCGTTGGATTGATTTGAAATTTGGATACAAACTTTAAAACATCATAGAAATCCATGTGATCGGTGGAGATCGGATTTTAATAACCGAAGCATTCCCAGTTATTTTCTGAAGTTGAGTCTTCATAGTTCATTCCTTGCAGAAGTAAGTACTGTGCAGCTTTGTTAAAAAAACTCATATCTTCATATCCAGCCGTTGGATTGCTATGAAATTTGGAGAGAAGCTTGAGAACATCCTGATCTTGATTTTCATTGTTGGAGATCTGATTTGGATGACCGGAAAGTGCCCGGTGAATTTTGCAAGTTTCTACTTTATAATATTGGTTTGTCCTTGTCCATTTCTTTTACAACTTCAAAGTAACTTCCAAGAATTTGATTGTTAATATGATCTAATCTGCAAAGTCTCACTTTAAATGGTTAGTAACAATTAACCGAGTTTTGTAATCATCAAAACATAATAATATGAGATTTGTTAATGCATTAAAAACATTAATCTCATAACACGAGATTTGTATGCGTTTAAGGCGTAACAAAAGCCTTAACTAAGCTATTGCATACTCCTAATTATTTTTAGGAAGCAAAAGCTATACCTTCGTCCCTCGTTAGCCCTTTGTTTTCGATTGCTTCAAAACTAGGCCACAGCTTCGCTACGACGCCTGGATCGCTATGCCACTTCCGGATTCCCAATGGGACGCCTAGAATTCCCTAGATCTGAGCTAGAAGGCTAAGGAATCGAGAGAGAAGAGATGAAAGGTGTGCTCAAATGTGAGCCTCGGCACCCCTATTTATAGACCACGAACGGAACGTTCGTTCCTCAACGTTGCGTCCGTTCTGCCTGACGAACATTGCGTCCGTTCACCATCGTTGCTTCCGATGGTGCTAATGTCACATCAAGTACGTAAGCAGTGACGCATTTCTGATGGCACGAACGTTGCATCCGTTCCTAGAACATTGCTTCCGTTCTTCCTGACCCTTCGGACCATTTCTGATCATTCTGGGTCTAATCCCGGGCTCCGTTAATCCATTAGAAGTCTCCTTAATCATGTTTATTGGATTAAATTACAGTTAATCACTAAAACTGGGTTCGGGCTACTACAGTTTTCAGCCATATTTCTTAATTCTTCTCTTCTTAATCTTTTCAAAGCTCTTGCAGTTCGTTCGATCTCCGGATCAAACAGTAGAGAATCAATGCTTTGAGATCGTCGCATAAACTGCACTCAAGAAGAATAAAACTAATCAGAAACTAAAAATATAATTAAAAAAACTCCAAATTAAAATTTAGACTAATTGGTAACAAGACTAATATAAATTCAATAAAAATATTTTCCGGCAACGGCGCCAAAAACTTGTTGCGTATTTTATACTAGCAAGCTCATGATTGTCAAGTTTTAATATAGAGTGAATAGAGTATCGTTCCCACGAGCAGCAATATTGAAAATTATATAGTGCTTGTAATTAAAAATAGGCTAAACTTTATTTAGAAAATTAAATAGAGAATTTTTGTTTTTCAAACTTAAATAATCAAGAACATTAATAAGAAAATCACAAAATTTGAGAAATATCACTGATAGAAAAATATCTAAAGGATTTGATTTCACTTGGTTTCGACAACGACTACGTCTAATTAATTTATGCTCATGAATTCCTCTCATTTAAAAGCCAAGAAAACTTAATTATTTTTATTTCCCTCTCCCGAGCAACAAATAAAATGTATCAATTAAGATTCGATTTCAATATCTCTATTAAAAATCTAGGCTTAATGATATGTGATAAACTATGTTCTTTCAAAATCTCTGTTAAAGTTATACACTCTCTCGGGTTATATAATAATTAACAGTGTATTTTCTAATGATCCTATTCAAAATCCCCTCTCCCGAGCAACAATTTCGAATAAATATGACAATTCAATTATTGATCAAGTAATTGAAAGAAATTAAATTCTAAATACAATTAAATTAATGGAATTCAATCACATAAAATCAAAAAGTCGTAGAAGTCATCTACACCAGCTACATCATCCTCTGGACTTAGAAATTTAGTTAATGATAAAAATAAGCAAAAAAAAATCATGTTCTTTGAAATAGTCATCAATTCAGAATTTAAGAAGAAAAGGAAAGGAAAAACAAAGCCGAAGTAAAGTCCGCGTCCTTCATCTTTGATATTTTCCAGATTTCTTCTCTTTCACATTGTGCAGATTTTCCGGCCCTTGAACTCCTCTCTCAATTCTCTCTTCTGTGCATGTGTTGTGTTTCTCTGATCTATGTGTGCGGCTCCCCCTTATCTGCGTGTGGTTCCCTTGTGGTTTTATATGGGGTAGAGAAGCCCAAAAATTGAGTGTTTCGAATTTCCAAAATTCTGATTTTTTTTTGTTTCCATTCTGATCTAACGTATCAGCGTAGAAGCTCTTCATTCAGCGCTTAAGCGCTTCCATATGCGATTCTGGTGCAAAGAATCTCTTCCGAACTAGCGTTATTGCTCTTCACTCACGCATATATGAAGCAATGCTGCTCTCCAATCTAAGCGTTGTTGCTCTTCAAAATTTTCCTTTTCTTTCCAGACGCGGCGCTAATGCTTGAGAGGAAGCGCTACTGCTCTAAGGCTTCACATCTCCCAAGGCGCTACTGCTTTGCGACAAGAGCAGTTGCGCTTTCTCTGCTTCTCTGCTTCTGCTGTCTTCTCTTTTCTTCTGTCATTTTTCCTTCTTTTCTTTTCTTTTTCACCAAATTATAAATTTTCCTACTTGCATACAAACAACAACAACAACGCATAATTCTGCTTGATACATCACAAAATTCTCATTAAATTATATGAAATATAAGTGTATAAAATACACTTATCATCTACTTTCAATTTTAATTATCTATGCTATCAAATTTCAGTTTTTTAGTGAATTTTATTTGACTCTTTGTTTTGTAATGTTCTTTTGGGCAAATTCAAATATACATTTTCGGACATGAAACTAATTAATGCAACGGTAATGCGACACTGATGTTTGTAGTGTTACATCAACAATCCCAATGAAAAAAAATACTAAATTACCAGATATAGACAATTGCGATTAAAATTTGATAACATATATTACCAACATTATAAAGAAGTAAACATGCATGTCCACACGTTTTTTTTCTCAAAATATTATGTGCCATGCACCCGATTTCATTATTTTTAATGGTGATGATATCTAAAATTTTACCAAGGATATTTTTATTGATGAACAAGTTAACTATAATCCAATGGTATTATGGTGATTTTCTTAATCTTAACAGCTTAATTAAACTGGTGTGAACTGAGACATCATCCATTTATATTGTATTGGTATGAATATTTATTAAAATTTCTTACATTTTTCGCCCATTAATTTATTTATATCCAGAAAATTTTCAAATATTGAAAAGAAAAAAAAAACGTAAAATTGAACATCGGGCCAAGTATATATGGCCTTGGAGCTAATTAAAAACATCGTCACCTATATGATTAGGGCTGGCATACCGGATCAAAATATCGAATTTTTGGCATACCGTATCGAAATTTTTTCGATATACAGACATTTTTCGGTATAACGAATTTTTTTCGGTATCTATACGGTATCGATATAAATTTTTCCATACTAAAATTTCGAAATTTCGCTATCGATATCGGTATGAATTTTTTTCATACCTATATTTTTAGTACGGTATACCAAAAAATCATCCATATATATGACCTCATTTTAACCCTGAAGGGTTTATTTCCTTACATTCCTTAAAGCTTTAAAAAGATTTATTTTAAGTCTTTTGCCTTTCTTGTACTTCAAAATTTTAAATTAGTTGAAATAAGGAAATATTTTATACTCAGTTAATTTATTTACTTGATGTGTGATATTATATGCTTATCATACTATATTCTTATCTCCTAACTTCTCAAATATTACCTTATATTTACAGATTCAATTTTGAATGAAGAAAACAAGATCAATCTATTTTGGAGATAAGAGTTACACGCCTAAAAGGAAATAGGATCAATAAGGATCGGACTCTAAGGCTTATATACACGTGAATGCTTGCACAGGATGTGACGTGAAAATAGAGAGATCATAACTGAGAGGGACTTCAGCGTGAGAATTGCGAGATCTTGAATACATATTCTGAAGTTCTTCTCTGCAGATGTTGGTGCTTATTTAGTTGATCGTCTTGAAGGTTTGGAGATCATTGAAAGATTAGATTGAAAAGCATGTGTTGCTCACATGTTTTGGCTTCAAGGATCAACTCCTTCTTTGTTTTCATCATTCTACTTTGAGTAGATGTTTAAGTGGTTGTTTTGATTGTTTATTTTCTCACATGTTTTGATAAAATTGTTTTGATAATAATTCACTAGTTTTAGGGTTTTAAAAAAGTCTTTATTGTTTTTCTAGCCAAGCTTTTTGCCCTAAGCTGGCACAGCACGAGTACTTTTTATTTGTGCTTAATTATTCTTGAGTACTTTGTTATTTGATTTTGTTTTTAGGAACGTTCTTAATTATTTTCGCTGCATGTTATATCAAATGTTGTCAACATCTAGTGACAACATCTAAATCTGATTTGGTGTGAAACCATATATTCCTTACAAACCCCCACGACGGGCATATATACCATTAAACATTAAACACAAAATTTACATACACAAAGAGAAGATATACTATACAAGAAAAAAATTATTATTTTTTTGAACATTCTACGCAAAATTTACGGACACAAAGTATCAATCTCGCTGAAAAGGTGTCAAATCATATTTGATATAGAATAAATGGTAGCTTGAAATTAAATAAATTAGTGGGGAGATTTTGGTAAGATAAAGAAATTGCACGATGAGAAACTAATTAAAGAATATAAGAAATTAGGTTATGCATGATAGTAACATAACAACCTCTAATTACTTTTAAAAAGAAAAAGAAAGAAAAGAACATGATTAGATGGATGATGATAATAATAATAATAGATTTCATTGGAGTGATCGAAAATCATTTTCCTGCACGATGGAAATTAAATAAACTTTATATATAAATCTTTTTTTGTTGGGGGGACGATATTATATATATATATATATAAAGTTTTTTTTTTGAAACTATATATATATATATATATATAAATTTTCAGTTGGCTCAATCATGTTTTCCCACTTGGTCCGCGACCACTAAAACCCGGTAGTGGGTTTTAGTGGTTTTTTGTTTTTTTCGCATATTATCGGGTTTTAGTGGTCGCGGACCAAGAGGAGAAACATGGTTGGCAGCTGAAAATTCCTCATATATATATATAAAGTTCTAATACAATAAAAATAATAATAACGTAAAGTAAAATAATTCAAATTTCTTATCGTAAACTTATATAATACGTACAATGTTTTAATTAAACTTTATTAAAATTCTCTCCTAAATAAAATTTGTTGAGTGAATTAAATATTTTTTTTCAATTGTAAACATGACTTTGCTTAGAACACGATAATAAGCGTAATAAAATTTTTAAACTCAGCATAATTAAGAATTGTTTGTTAAAAAGTAATTGAATTTATTTTTTGAAATAGTTTTTAAAATTTGGATATTTTTATTTATTTATTTATTTTGATGTAAACTTTTAAATTTATTGAGTATAAATATCCATTAAAAACCTAATCAATCTGGCTTAAAAAAAACCTAATCAACCTAGAAGAAAACTCATCATTAATCCAAACAAATGATGAATGGGAGGAAAAAGCAAAACAAATGGTGATTTTTAAAAAAAATATTGAACTTATGGATATAGATATATCTTTAGTAGGACTTTTATATAATTCTTCTTATTGTTTTGTTTTTGTTTGCACACAAAAATTGACGAGTGGATGTGTTGTGGGCGTTCCAAGCACGGACATGCCAAAATGATAATAAAAATGAAAAATAAAATCTAACTTCTATACCAAATGATTGTGAGCTTCGGTTTCACCATCGATCTCAATTCAAACAGTTAAGCAACAAAAAACATAAGAAATAAATTGAAGGAAATTTCTTAATAGAAATTAAAATCTTGACGTCGCCACTAGTAAATTAAATATGGACAACAAAATACCATAAAAACATAAATATGCTACTTGATACTATGAGGAACTAAGAAAAAGTGCTAGAATGTACGCTGGAATTTCTGGAAAAAGTAAAAGCAAAATGAAGTTTCGAAAATTTGCACAAATATTTGCTGAAAATTGAGAGCTATTTGGAGCTTGAGTTTTGTGATTGATTGTTAATGGTTGTTAAATGTTGCTGCCGTCCAATTTTTGGTCTCTTTGTATTTCCAATTTAATTGTGTCGCCTACTTCATTCTTGGGCTTCCATTTCTTCAATGGGTCGTTGCAATTATGCTATACCTCCTTCCTTTCAAGAATTGGGTCGGGTGAATCTTACTAATCTAGGTCGAGAATTAATTCTAATTTTGGGCTAAACAAATGCTCCTCGTAGGTTGATGGCCCAATGGGCCATCAGGCCTGGAAATGTGTTCCTCGATTTATGTTGGGCTTTCTTTGGGAGATTGGAGCTCAATAAACTCTGATAAACTCAGTGGTCGGGCTTTGAGAACCACTGTGGTCCACTATGGATTTTGTTACTTGTTACTCTCCATTAAGTATTTCCAATGAATACTAGAACCAAAAGGGACTATTAACCTACTTTTATTTATTTGTTTACAAGAGTACATAGCCATGTTGTAAGGCCTGAAAAGATTAAGTTATTAATTATGAAATTTGAGATTTAAATTCTATAATTTGGAAAAATATCAATTTGATAATTGATAAAAATTAGAGATTTAATTTCCGAGCTGAAAATATTTAATTTGAGATTTAAATTCCGGGATTCTTAAATTAAAATATGGAAATATTGGAATTAAATATTTATGAAATTTAAGAATTAAATTCCGAGTTTTGAGAATGAAAGAAAATTTAATTCTACGGTGAAATCCGAGCAGGGATCAATTGGCAAATAGTGACAAGTTCAAGGACTAAAATGCGATAAGTCCGAAATTATTTAATTTTGATCCGAGATTATTTAATTTGAGAATATTTAGAGTTTTGAATTAAATTCTTATATTCTTAAATTATTTAGGATTGCAATTGAATTAAATCGCTTGTCCGGGGACTAGTTTGCAAATAGGCCAAAGTTGAGGGACCAAAGTGCAATTCCCTTGCAAGTGGGAAATCACACGTGTGATGTGATATGCATACATGGGAATTGGATATCAGAATGTTCAGAAGGAAACGAGATAAGCAAGAAACAAGAAGGAAAAAGCCATGATCGTTCCGTTCAAACTCCGATAACTTTTGATACGGTTATTCGATTTCAATTCCGAAAATAGCAATGCGATCCTTGCAACGAGAGCTTCGATTAGACGTAAGTTTTATCTTCTTTTCAGCATGTTTTGAAAGTTGGAAGTTGGAAAATCAGAATGGAAGCATGAATATGTGTTTTGAGTTTATATTCCTTACCGTATCGAAGTTGGATCAAAGAACGGAAGTCGTATGCAATTGTTATGAATTCCAGCAATAATTCGAACCCTTGAACATCAAATATACTGAGATTTTGGATGTATACTTGCTGGTTTTATGTGATATATGCTGATATGAAATTGTTATTCGAGTTCGGTATTATTTCGGTTACCGATTTTATACCGTTATGCCGTCGGTTGCCATTGCAATGATTTTCAGAAGTTGTCTTTGATTATATACCTACTGATGTAGCTGATATATGATGTCTAATGGCTGATACAAGATGTAGATGACATGTATTTGAATGATAGAGTTGATAGCAATGAATTACGGTTGCCGAAGTTTAACCGTCATGCCGTTTATTCACGAATTGGCTAGTATTGAGTTATGAATATTTGAGCTGAGTTAGTTATGAGTTGTTTGCTGATATATGCAGCACATTTACACTTCATATCAGATTGAATATGAATGTTTCGAATTCGGAAAGCTATATTTCGAATCGGCCAAGAATTGAGCAATGTTTGTAACTTGTTTTGCCTTGAAGTTTGAGATGTGATTGAGCAGATTTTTATGTGAGTTTGTAGCTGATATAAATAGCTTGATATGCTATATTTCAGATTTGTAAATAAGAGATTCGGACCCGAGACTTTATCGTTAGAGAAACGAGATTGAATAGCTCAAGGTTGAAGTTGTGCTACCTTGAAGATGAGATGATTAACTTGAACAAGTTTGATTGATATTCTTTGATGTAGGTTGTTCAGATTTGAATCAACTACTACTCAACGAAACGAAAGGTATAAGATGACATTGAGAGTCAGGGATTCGATACTCGAGAATGATGCTTCTTGAGTTATCCCGAACAAATCACATACTTGTTTATGTACTTGTTCTTGAGGTAGAACTTTTATTATTGTCGATCCATCACAGGTAATGGATCTTTATTGCTTATGATATGATATGATTTGATATTGAATTGATTCTAATGCCAAGGTCAGATGGACCTTATTTTCGAGTCTGATGAGACGACGATAGATGGATATCCATGTCAAGATCGGATACGAATCTTGATGGCAATGATTTGAGATGAATCAATTCTTGTTAGCGCGCTATATAAATTTTTTGATTTGAAGTCTTGATTGATATGTTTTGAATTGATATATGCGTTATATTATTCTATCTTTGAATTGAAAAGGGATAGAGTTGATATGTTTATATTTTAACGCATGTATATGTCTTTTATACTGGGAATCATATTTTCACCGGAGTTTATCCGGCTGTTGTGACGCCCCATTTTTATCTTAAATGAGTTTATTTGAGTTAATCGGAGATTGCGGAGTTCACGAGCCGACTTGATTTTGATCAGGGTCCTTTTTGCAAATTTTGGAATTTCAGGGATTAAAACGCAAATTTTGAGTTTAATATATTATCTACACTTGGAAAAGACTTGACTTAGTCTTCACTTCTCCTCCTTCTTCCTCTCCATCGATTCCTTCCATTAAAGCTTGAGGAAACGCTTCTTTAAGCTTTCCAAATCCAGTCCGAGCTCGATCCGTCCGTTGGAATTTATTTCTGAAGGCAGATTATCAATCACAGCAGTGAGAGCTCTGTTATATCGTAAGTTTTTCTACGATCGGATACATTCTAGTTTTTGGATGTTGTTAGAATCGTTCTAGATTCGAGTATGTTGTTCTCTACAGAGTTCTGATCGTTTATTATCTGTCAGTTTTGAAATAGAGCGATGTTCGGATTTGTTATGATTTTTGGAAGCCATTTTCGAAAATCATGGTTTTGAGATTTGTTGGGTTTGTCTTGTTGTTGTTGTATTAGCATTGAATTGAGTTGTTATCAGTATTGAACTGCTGTCTGCGTTGCCGGTTTGTTCAGTTATAGCCGTTATGCCGTCGGTTTGAGTTTTTGGAGATTTTGAACCGTTTTTGAGTTTGAACTTGGCTTGTAAGTTGATCGTGGTTATTGATCAATCATCTCTTGTATCTGAACAGATTCGTTTGGAGTTGTCAAGCCCAGAGTTAGCAGCTGTTTGATCGTTTCAGAGAATTGGACGAAGAACGGTATAAAGAGTTTTCCTTGAACCGTTGCCTTGTTGTTGTTAGATTGGGTAGTTGTTTATACAATCTCTTTTGTATCTTATCCAGAGTTGGAGCTACTGCATTGAAAGGTAAAAGCAGTCATCGTAGCGGGATAGCATACTCGGGACTGTGGTTCTCGAGTTTTCCCTTTTGAAATCTCATACTTGCATCTACACTTGTTCTAGCATGAGGAACTTGTGTATTGTTTGATTGTATTGGTTTTTGTTAAAAGGATTATGTTTTATGTTTCTGTTATGCATTCATCTTGAGCCAATCTTGTTTCAGCGGGCAGAACCGCCCTTTTTGTTTAGACGTTTGGGAACTATGATTGAGTGGCCCAGGTCGTAGTCGTTTCGTCTGGTGCTAGCATACTCATTATAGTTGCTCAAAGTCTAGAGGAGTGAGATACGTGGCACCACCTCGATTGGGAGAGTCGGTGACTTGTTACGTGATCTTATCCTCGAGATCCCAAAGGCACAGCAGCAATCCCTCGTTATCAGATTTGATATCCCTGTTTAAATACATGCATTTCATTACGATGTTATTGATTTCGTTATTGTATTGAAAGCATGTTTGTTACTTGTATTACTTGTTATGTTGCTTTTACTGGGAATGTCGTTCTCACCGGTTATCCGGCTGTTGCTTTGTTTTGTATGTGTACTTGGCAACAGGTGGGGCAGGAACAAGTCAGAAGAGGCATGGTTAGCTTCGAGGGCAAGTAGTAGAAGTGAGACTCGGTTTAGAAGTCGAATTAGCATGTTTATCTAGTTTAAGATTGAAGCATGTTAGAACTCGAATTTGATATGTTTTGTTATTCGAATTAGTTTGTATTCGGATTGTAATCTAAATTCGAAGTATGTTGTTGTTGTATCGATTTAGACTTCTGGTTGTTTTTAGGCCTTCTGAAAGCATGACTTGTTATGGCATGTTTCCCTACACCCTGTTATTGCATATGTATTTGAAGGCATGTCGGACCAAGCGCGGAATCCTTTCTTTATTTTCTGCAGCCTGAGCATTTTCTGCCTAGGCCTTCCGCGCGCGCGCGAGGCCTCCGTTGGGCCTCTGAATTGTTTGCCCGCGCGCGCGCGAGCTTGGTACCTCGCGCGGGCGCGAGCCTTTGGTTGGTCACGGTTGTTGAAGCCCGTGCACGCGCGAGCTTGGTTCCTCGCGCGGGCGCGCGGCGTTTAAAAAAAAAAAAAACTTTGAATTGTTCTACTCTTGGATTCTTGTTCGCTTAATTATTGTTTAATCCGGGATTAGTGGTTTAGAATCGAGGTCTCACATTAAGTGGTATCAGAGCGTTAAGATTCTTGGTCGAACTAGAGTGAGCGGGGTAGATCGAGTCTGTGTGCAATGACTCCTCGCATGTGTTTGAATTATTTAATTGTGTACTTAATTCCATGCGAGCATGCTTTATTGTTTGATCATTATTTGAATTACATGGTTGTGTGATTTAAATTAATAAAGCATGATCTACTTGAGATATAACTGTTTCTGTTCTCGACTGGTATTCGGTATTCCAAGCGGTTGTAAGGGCACTGATGGTAGCGATTGAGATATCTCGTGTGCTAACCTTTGATTATCAGATGGGTCCTCGTCGAGTGATAAATAGAAACACACCACCAGTTATCCCTGCGACTGAGCAAGCTAGCACTGAGGTTGATCAGTTGGATGCTTCAGCGACTCCTATGAAAACCTTGCTGAAGAGGTTTCAGTCGTTCAATCCGCCATTGTTGATGGGTTCAGAAAATCCAGTTGACTATGAGAGTTGGTTGGATGATATGGATCAGTTGTTTGATTCCATTGACTACACAGATGACCGCCGAATCAGGTTAGTAATTCATCAGCTGCGTGGTGGTGCTAAGAGCTGGTGGATCATGACAAAGAAAGCATTTGAGAGTAGAGGTACAGAGGTTACTTGGACTCTTTTTAAATCTGAGTTTTATAAACGGTTTTTCCCTATCTCGTATCGTAAGGATAAGGGAGCAGAGTTTGAAAATCTGAGGCAAGGGAATCTGAACATTGAAGAGTACGTGGCTAAGTTCGATAGTCTGTTGCGTTTTGCACCGCTAATTGCCGGAGATGAAGAAGCTAAGGTAGATCAGTTCATCAACGGGTTGAACCCCGATGTCTTCACGTTGGTTAACACCAACAGGCCTAGCAACTTTGCGGATGCCATGAATTACGCAAAGGGAGCAGAAGCATGCTTGTGGAGGCAAAGAGGTAATCAGGGGGCACCTCAGCAGCAGAGGCAGTATCAGAACCAACCATCTCAGTACCAGAATCAGCCACCTCAACATCAGAACCAGCAGCAGAGGTATGAAGGTGGAAACAGTGGGGGAAACAGAAAGGATCAGTACAAGGCAAGAGGTAAACAGTTCAAGAGACAGGGGAACAGTTCGTCCAGTTCCAGTGGTTCGAAGCAATTCGGTTCAGGACCGAGTTCTGGGTCATCATCCTTGTACTTCAGCAAGTGTGGAGGAAGACACTCACCGGATCAGTGTGTGGGAGTCTTCGGCAATTGTAACACATGTCAGCAACCGGGACACTTCTCTAAAGTGTGCCCTCAACGTAATAGAGATACAGCTCAGAGTGGGAGTTCGTCTAGACCTGCAGCTCAGCCGGAGAGGCAGTCGTCTGCAGTGCACTCTTTCCAACCCCAGCAACAGCAGAACAGACAGGGAGGTAGCTCTAGTGCAAATTAGCCTCCGAGACAGCAAGCACGAGTCTTTGCATTGACAGAGGATCAGGCTCAGGCAGCACCTGACGATGTCATAGCAGGTAACTGTTCGATTTTCGGTCATTCTACTCATGTCTTGATAGATACAGGTGCTTCCCATCCTTTATCTCTGAGAAATATGTGTTATTGCATGCTTTGCCAACTGAATTGTTGCCTACAGTAGTAGCTGTTACTTCACCTTTGGGTGGAGGAATTGTTTCTGTCCGACTAGTCAGGAACTGTGAACTTTGTTTCGAGGGGAACTTGTTAGAATTCGACTGTATTGTGCTTGGGTTGTCAGATTTTGATTGTATTGTCGGTATAGATGCTTTGACCAAGTACAGGACAACAGTTGATTGTTTTCTAAAAGTTGTCAGGTTCAGACCTAAAATGGCAGACGAGTGGAAATTCTTTGGTAAGGGTTCTCGATCTAGAATTCCTTTGATTTCAGTGTTATCTATGACTCGTTTGTTACAGAGAGGTGCAGAAGGATTTTTGGTTTATGCAGTTGATGTACAGAAATCTAGCCCAGCTTTGGTTGACTTACCAGTGGTTAGAGATTTTGCTGATGTGTTTCCGGAAGATGTTCCTGGATTGCCACCCATTCGAGAGGTTGAATTCAGCATTGACTTAGTGCCAGGTACTCAACCTATTTCAAAAGCTCCTTATCGTATGGCACTTGTTGAATTGAGAGAGTTGAAGGAGCAGCTTGAGGATTTGATTGCCAAGGGATACATCAGACCTAGTGTATCGCCTTGGGGTGCTCCTGTTCTATTCGTTCGGAAGAAGGATGGTTCTATGAGGCTCTGTATCGACTACCGTCAATTGAATCAGGCTACAGTTAAGAACAGATATCCTTTACCCCGAATAGATGACTTGTTCGATCAACTGCAGGGTTCTTCTGTCTACTCTAAGATTGATCTGAGGTCAGGCTACCATCAGCTGAGAGTGCGAGAGGAAGATGTTCCTAAGACCGCATTCAAAACGAGGTATGGTCACTTTAAGTTTATAGTCATGCCGTTCGGTTTGACTAACGCTCCAGCTGTTTTTATGGGTTTGATGAACCGTATCTTTCAGTGTTATTTAGATGAGTTCGTCATTATTTTCATCGATGATATTCTTATCTACTCGAAGAACCGTACTGACCATGCAGAGCACTTGAGAATCGTCTTGCAGATTTTGCGAGTTGAGCAGTTGTTTGCCAAGCTATCGAAATGCGAATTCTGGTTAGATCGAGTTGTCTTTCTCGGTCATATTATTTCTGAAGATGGGATTTCTGTCGATCCCAGCAAAATCGAAGCGGTTATGAATTGGCCTAGACCGACATCAGTACCTGAGATCCGAAGCTTCATGGGTTTAGCTGGTTATTACCGTCGTTTCATCAAGGGTTTCTCGTCTATTGCCAAGCCTATTACCCAGCTGACTCAGAAAAATGCGCCTTTTGTCTGGACTACAGATTGTGAGGCTAGCTTTGTTGATCTGAAGAGGAGACTGACCAGTGCTCCAATTCTTTCTATTCCGAAGGGTACTGGAGGTTTCACAGTGTATTGTGATGCTTCTAACCGAGGTTTGGGTTGTGTTCTTATGCAGCATAAGCATGTGATAGCGTATGCATCGAGGCAGCTGAAACCGCACGAGACTCGTTATCCTGTTCATGATCTTGAACTTGCAGCGATTGTATTTGCTTTGAAGATCTGGCGTCACTATCTTTATGGTGAGTCTTTCGAGATCTTTTCTGATCATAAGAGTCTTAAGTACTTGTTTTCACAGGCAGAGCTGAATATGAGACAGAGAAGATGGTTAGATCTGTTGAAGGATTTCGACTGTGAGATCAAGTATTATCCAGGGAAGTCGAATGCAGTTGCAGATGCCTTGAGCCGAAAGCTTTGTTCTTTATCTCTTTCTACTATCGGTGTTTCTCAGTTGGTCGATGATTGTTGCACTTCTGGTTTAGAGTTTGAAACAGATAGGGAGACTATCAGAGTGTTTGCTATTCAAGCCGAGCCGGAGTTGTTTGTTGCAATCAGAGAAGCACAGAAGTCTGAGCCGAGCATTCAGGTTTCAGTAGAGAAAGTCAGAACTGGGCATCAGTCAGAATTCCAGGTTAGAGATGACGTTTTGTTTGTGAATAACCGTATTGTTGTGCCTGATATTTCGGAGTTGAGACAGCGTATTCTCCGAGAGGATCATTGCAGTCGGTTTAGCATTCATCCTGGAGGTCGTAAGATGTACAATGATCTAAAGAATCAGTTCTGGTGGAAGAGAATGAAGAGCGACATCGCGAGGTTTGTGTCACGGTGTTTGAACTGTCAGAAAGTGAAAGCAGAGCGGAAGCGACCAGGTGGTGTATTGCACAGCTTATCTGTTCCTGATTGGAAATGGGATCACATTTCTATGGATTTCGTCACGAAGCTACCACGATCCGTTCGAGGATGCGATGCCATTTGGGTAGTAATCGACTGATTGACGAAGTCAGCTTGCTTTATTCCTTACAGGATGACGTATCGTCATGATCAGATGGCTGAGCTTTATGTTAGCAATGTTGTGAGATTGCATGGGGTGCCGAAGTCGATCGTTTCAGACAGAGACCCGAGATTCACTTCGCACTTCTGGCATAGTTTGCAAGAGGCGCTTGGTACTCGATTGCATCTGAGTACAGCTTATCATCCTCAGACAGATGGACAGTCAGAGCGGACTATCCAGACGTTGGAGGATATGTTGCGAGCGGTAGTGCTAGACTTTGGCACTAGTTGGCAGGATTCTTTGCCTCTTGTCGAGTTTTCTTACAACAACAGCTTCCAAGCGAGTATCGGTATGACGCCTTTTGAGGCATTGTATGGTAAGAAATGCCGATCTTCGTTGTTTTGGGATGATTTATCTGAGTCACCAGATTTGGGGCCGGATATGAAAGAGTGGGTGCCCGGTGAGCCAACTTGTGGCTAAGGGCTTTGATGACTCTTTGTATAAACAATCTTTTGTTTAATATTATTTACACTTTTATTAATGGCAATGACTTTATCTTTCTTCATATTGTTATATTGTGATATACTATTGTTGTTTTGATAAAGACCTTGAATATACTATAGTGTATGTAAGATGTGGTAGAACATGGGGATGTCTATCATGAAACACATCTTATAGTCACTGTATATTCTAAACTGTTCCTAGTCGATTGAGCCGTCCGATAATAAGGATAAGGATCGCTCAAGTTTGAGACTAGCATTTGCGATGCAGAGTACCACGTTTCATTGGTAAGGAACATGGAGATGTTCGAAGCATGCAAATGGATATTCATACGATGAATGATCGAACTACCCTATCCGGACTTTCCAAGTGGTTATCACTTATCGAGTGGATATAGTCCGCGGTTTTGGTTGTACACCATTAGTCCTTACTACTTGAAACATCATTGAGACTCTATATGCTAGTACTGTGCTTTGACTCGTTTACCGACTCTATTGGGGTCATCAGGTGTCGGGATTGGGTACAGTTACAACACATATAGGAGTCGATGCTTTGTTGTCAAGGATTCACCACATACTTGCGAGTGTGGATATCCTATGCGATCTGAGGAGATATTAGTGTGACGAATCTCTGGCCAGAGTACATGATGTGGTTTAGGAAATGGTTTCTTAGTAGCACATGCGATGTCACTATTTGATCTTCAAGATGTATTGCATAGTTATCGAATCTCGAACGACTCTCAATATACCAATGGTTGTTGATTCGATCGGGATATATGGATGAAGGGACCGTACTGTACGCTAACCAAAATCTATTGGTTCTTGTAGGCACTATCAGTGATACCTAGGGAATCATGGGGCGATGTTGCTAGGCGCTCTTACCATGATTCGATGGGCAAGTCGGAAATTGTTGTTCCGAGTCACAAGGAGTTGTGAGCCCACGGCTAGCTGTATCCCTGAACCATTGAGGGTCACACAGTGTAATGGATTTTTAATCCCCGTTGAGATAGTTAAATTTAAAGAGTTAAATTTAATGAACAAAGAAGTTGGACTTCTTAATTATGAGTAGAGGAGTAAGATTTCCTAAAATGACATAGGGATGGACATTTTTGGAAACCACTGAATTCGGATTCAGAAAAATTTATCTTGACTTTAAAAGGTGCAGAAATGGTTTCTGTGCACATTGGTGAAATCGGTTTATCAATCGGAGTCACGATGAATTTTATATTAATTTCTGAACATGCGGGCTTTGCTTGTCGGGGCTTGAACTTATGACTAAGGGGCCCTAAGCTGTTAGTGGCCTACATTATAAATAAGTTATTGCAGTACAGAAATTAGACACAACAGGTCACAAAATATTTTTAAAACCCTAGCTGCGTTTTTAATAAGTGGCCGCCCCCTCCCTCCCTCTGCTCGAAAAATCCAGCCTGTGAATTTTGAATTACAGTCTGGTTTAACGGATCAAATTCGTTAATCTCTTCGTAGAAACTTCTGATAGATTTTCTAGTGCAATCTATCAGAGGGATTAATTATCCGTTCGTGGACCTGATTGAAGAACAGTTCGTCTATCAGTTCCAGGGATATACAACAAGAGCAGAGCAATCTGTTGGTGTCCATAATCTCGATTCGAGATTGGAGGTAAAAATTTATAATTGTTATTTAATTTTTACACACACAATTTAATCGTTAAGTTTTGATACCCATTATGGAATCGTTCCATATAAAATTTTTAAACTTCCGCTGCACCGGGTATCAATTCTGATTGATCTGATCGCCGCGTTCTCAAACAGTGGTATCAGAGCCAGGTTTCTCAGATCAAGCGATTAAATTAATCGATTGTACAAAAATTTTTAAGCCTCGGTTTTTGAAACAAAATAAATATTTAAAAATAAATTTTTTTTTTTTCGGGCAAAAACCCGGGCAGCGATTGGATCGCTGCCCGGGGCAGGGGCAGCGATCGTCGCTGCCCCGGGCAGCGCACGGTGCTGCCCAGCGCAGCGCTCGGCGCTGCCCAGGGCAGCGATCGTCGCTGCCCTTGGGGCAGCCGGGCTGCCCGGCCCGAGCCCTATGGGGCGCGGGCAGCCCGGGAATGTCCCGGGCGGCCCGCGGGAAAAATTAATTTTTTTTTAATTTTTAAATTAAATTTTAATATGTTAAAATTCTATTTTTGGTCCGATCGAAAATTGTTTTTGATTGGTCCACGAGGCGTCGGATCGAATTGTTCGAGTCCGAAAATTTTAAAATTGATTTTTGGATAAATTTGAATTTTTGGAAATTTTAAATATTTTATCCGATAAATTGAATTTTGAAATTAATTATTTTTGGTACAATTGATGATAAGATATGATCTTATGGATATATTGAGTAAAATATGATTTTATGTATAAAATTGGATTTTATAGATAAAATATGATTTTATTTGATAAAAAGATAAAATATGATTTTGTATGTAAAATAAGATTTTATATATGAAATATGATTTTATCCTTTTAAATTTAAATTGCCATTGCATGTTATCCAATAAATTAATTTTGAATTAAATGTTATTGGATAAGGATGATCGATTGCCATGACCAATTTTGTAGGTGTATGTTAGAAATTTACATTTTTTTTATTGTTGTTGGTTTTATTAATGGGCCTGGTTTATGGCCCAATATGAATTGTCATATGTAATAAAAGTGGGCTTGGTTTATGGCCCGTTCCCACCCCTTAAAATGTATCCCCTACTTGTCATTGTTATTTATTGTAAATACATTAGATTTAGTGGGAGATCAAGATTTGAAGACGGAGGTGGGCCCAGCAGACAATAAAGACAGAAAAAATGTAAATTGGAAGCTCAATGTAATAGGATTGCATTGCATACTGCATATTACCTAGGATTGGACTAAGACTCGTGATTGGCAACCACAGGTCGATTAGAAATGGAATCGATCATCCTATATAATATGTGATATTATTGTTGTATGCATGTTTTAGACATAATTGTGTGAATCCGGCAAGCATACAAAATTTTAAAAATGATTAGACAATTTTTTATAATTAAAATCCCTCATTTTAAATATGATTTAAAATTGATATCAAGATAAATAAAGGAAATTTAAATTTGTTTAAATGTTCCTACCTTCCATCAACGATCAATGTATGAGATGCTACCCGCGGATACGGTCCGGCTCATATTATTAGGGAGGCCCGTTCGTCGGAAAGCTCTACATTGGATCGACACATGTTGTAAGTTGGGTGGAACTCCCATGGGATCGGCTCATATTATTGGGGGATCCACATGGCGACTGTCCATCACAACTTAATATTGATGGGTCATCTTGACATGTCACAATAAACGGCGTCATATTATTGGGCCCTTATTGGACATGAGGTAAAAACATGGAGGTTGCTTTGGAAGCAATTGGGCTCTACCTTTTGAAATTATGGTTGGCTGATATTATTCGGGACCATAGATTGTCAATTGGACTCCATGTTCTCACTAAGGAAAACAGTTTCCCGTTTTCACTAGAGGGTAGTGAAATCGTTAAAATAGTGGGAGTGAGATTCATAAAATAAATATCGCCTATTTTATGTCTTAGTAAATTGCTTAAACAATCACTGATATTTGTCTGTTTCTTTTCAGTATTTCATAAGATGAATTCGCGTAATCCACTTTTCTCGATCCTCGAACAAAATAAGTTGACTGGCGCAAACTATACGGAATGGTTTCGTAAGTTGAAGATTGTCTTGACTTCGGAGAAGATGTTCTACGTGTTAGAAAAATCTCCTCCGAAGGAAGCACCAGCTGACGTAAGTCCGGAAGAGTTAGCCAAACTTGATACATGGTGGGACCATGATATCAAGACCAAATTCTATATGCAAGCCTCGATGTCTGATGAACTCCAGAGGCGATTTGAGGACACCGTGAATGCTGCTGACATTCACGTACAACTCAAGGAACTTTTTGGGGCTCAATCGAGGGCTGAAAGGTTTGCTATTGTAAAGGAGCTAATGACGTGTCGCATGCATGAAGGGACTTCGGTCCGTGATCATGGGGTACGAGTGATTTGGCTCATACAGAAGTTGGTAACCCTTGATTTGGTGTTGGAGCATGAACTCAACGTGGACTTACTACTTCTGTCTCTTCCTTCTTCGTTTGACGGATTTGTGGTGAATTTCAATATGAACAAGATAGAGGCCTCCCTTGAAGAGATGGTCAATATGCTTGTGACATATGAATCCACATTAAAGAAGGATAAACCGGCTTTCTTGGTGGGCTCCTCTTCTTCTGCTAAGAAGGGGCCAAGTAAAAAGGGCAAGAAACGTTCTGCCCCACCCGAGAAAATCGAACCCGAGAAGAAGTACAAGACAAAGGCTTCAAACATGCAAAAATCCAAGGATGTTTGCCATTACTGCAAGAAGCCCGGTCATTGGAAGCGTAACTGCAAGGAATATCTAGAGCAGTTGCGAACTGCGAAGGGTATGTTCTATATTGAAATAAATGTTTCACTTAATACTACTTCTTGGGTATTGGATACCGGATGTGGATCTCACATTTGCAATGATTTGCAGGTGATGACAAGAAGTCGCAGGCTTAGAATGGGTGAGACCCAGCTGAGGCTCGGAAATGGTTCCAGAGTTGAAGCTAAAGCCGTGGGAGATGTTTATTTAATTTTGCAGAACGGTTTTAAGTTACTTTTAAGAGATGTTTTATTTGTTCCGGATTTAATTAAAAACATTATTTCTGTTTCTATGCTTGATACAGATGGTTATTCTTGCAATTTTGTGAATGGGATTTGCAATATTTACAAGAATGAATGTTTGATTGGAAATGGACTACTTGAAAACGATCTATACAACTTAAAACTAAAAGAAGTTCCAATAAATTATGTTGATAAACCGGAAACAACAAACAAAAGGAAAATCGATAGCCAAAACCCGGCAAACCTTTGGCACGCTAGGCTAGGTCATATTTCCTCAAGGAGGATGAACAAGCTAGTGGGAGAGGACATGTTTGATATGTCTGATATTAACTCTCTACCTACTTGTGAATCCTGCCTGAAAGGAAAAATGACCAAATCTCCTTTTAAGGGGAAACCTGAGCGTAGTCAAAATATGTTGGATTTGATCCATACAGATGTTTGTGGTCCATTTAGAGTTGGTACTTAATATGGCCACACCTACTTCATTACCTTTACTGATGATTATTCGAGGTATGGGTATTTATATTTAATGAAATATAAGTCTGAAGCATTTGAAAAGTTCAAAGAATTCAAGGCTGAAGTAGAAAACAAGCTAGGTAAAAGTATTAAAGCACTTCGATCGGATCGAGGTGGAGAATACTTAAGTACCGAGTTTTTGGACTATCTAAAAGAGAATGGGATTCTATCTCAGTGGACTCCTCCTATGACACCACAGCTTAATGGTGTATCGGAGCGTCGTAATCGAACTTTGTTGGACATGGTTCGGTCCATGATGAGCTTCACTGAGCTCCCACCTTCGTTTTGGGGCTATGCGCTTGAAACGGCGGTATTGTTGTTGAACAACGTCCACACTAAAGCAGTGGACAAAACACCATACGAGTTATGGAATGGAAAAGCTCCTAAGTATTCGTACTTGAGGATTTGGGGATGTCCTGCTTACGTGAAGCGGACAGTGGGAGATAAGTTGGATAGTCGATCCAGCTTATGTTATTTTGTAGGGTATCCGAAGAATTCAATCGGATATTATTTCTATTATCGTGCTGAAACAAAGGTGTTTGTTTCAAGGAATGCCACCTTCTTGGAGAAGGAGTTCTTATTGGATAAGAAAGGCGAGATGATGGAACTCGAAGAAATTCGAGAAGAACCCGAAATACAAAATAACGATCCTACACCTCAGGAACCATTGATAGACACGCCTGTACCTAGAAGATCCGAGAGGACTTCTAGACCTCCTATTCGATATGGTCTTCTTCTTGAAGGGGATCAAGATGAACCTGATGTTGGATGTGATCCAAGAAACTTCAAGGAAGCAATTTCTGATGCGGATTCAAATTTATGGCTTGAAGCTATGCAGTCGGAAATAGATTCGATGCATACAAACCAAGTTTGGTCTTTAGTAGATCCTCCCGATGGAATTGTTCCAATAGGATGTAAATGGATCTACAAGAGAAAGCTTGGGCCTGATGGTAAAGTATTGACCTAAAAGGCGCGATTGGTGGCAAAAGGTTATACTCAAAGACAAGGAGTTGACTATGATGAAACCTTTTCACCAGTTGCAATGTTCAAGTCCATAAGAATCCTTATTGCCATAGCTGCATGGTATGACTATGAGATATGGCAAATGGATGTGAAGACTGCTTTTCTTAATGGAGACATTAAGGAAGAAATCTATATGAAGCAGCCTGAGGGCTACACATCCATGGGAAGCGAGAATAAGGTATGCAAGCTTCAGAGATCAATTTATGGTCTAAAACAAGCATCAAGAAGTTGGAACCAGAAATTTGATGAAACAATAAAAGATTTTGGTTTCATCAAGAATCCGGAGGAACCATGCGTGTACAAGAAAGTAGTTAAGGATGCGGTGACATTCTTAGTACTTTATGTTGATGACATCCTACTCATTGGGAATGACGTAGGGATGTTGCAGTCAACGAAGATATGGTTATCAGGTAGATTCTCGATGAAGGATTTGGGTGAGGCATCCTATATTCTTGGGATACAGATCTATAGAGATAGATCTAAGAGAATGATAGGACTCACTCAATCAACCTACATCGACACCATATTGAAACGGTTTTCAATGGATGGGTCCAAGAGAGGACATCTACCCATGTGTCATGGAGTTTCTCTATCCAAGTCTATGTGTCCCAAGACGGATGAAGAGATAGAGAAAATGACACATGTACCATATGCGTCAGCCATAGGTAGTATCATGTATGGGATGATATCTTCCAGATCGGATGTAGCATTTGCTCTGAGTGTCACGAGCAGATATCAAGCTAATCCCGGTCAAATGCATTGGAAAGCCGTGAAGGACATTCTTAAGTACTTACGAAGGACTAAGAATATGTTCATGGTATATGGAGGAAGAGAACTAAAATTGGAAGGCTATACCGACTCTAGCTTCCAAAGTGACGTGGATGACTCGAAGTCAACCTCTGGATTTGTGTTCATGCTCAATGGCGGTGCTGTCTCTTGGAAGAGTTCCAAGCAGGACACCACAGCGGATTCCACCACTGAATCAGAATACATTGCAGCATCAGCTGCTGCTAAAGAGGCCGTTTGGATGAGGAATTTCGTCCAAGAGTTGGGCATCATTCCTGAAGTTGTTGGTCCAGTCCCGGTGTACTGTGACAACACGGGTGCCGTTGCTCAGGCAAAGGAACCAAGGTCTCATCAAAGATCCAAACACGTACTGAGGAAATACCACATCATCCGGGAGATTGTGGAAAGAGGAGACATAACTGTCGAAAGAGTGGCCTCTGCAGACAATATCGCTGATCCACTTACTAAGCCCTTGCCAGGACCATTATTTGACAAACATCGCGAAGCAATGGGTCTACGTAGTATGACTAGTTGGCTATAGGGCAAGTGGGAGATTGAAAGAGTGGGTGCCCGGTGAGCCAACTTGTGGCTAAGGGCTTTGATGACTCTTTGTATAAACAATCTTTTGTTTAATATTATTTACACTTTTATTAATGGCAATGACTTTATCTTTCTTCATATTGTTATATTGTGATATACTATTGTTGTTTTGATAAAGACCTTGAATATACTATAGTGTATGTAAGATGTGGTAGAACATGGGGATGTCTATCATGAAACACATCTTATAGTCACTGTATATTCTAAACTGTTCCTAGTCGATTGAGCCGTCCGATAATAAGGATAAGGATCGCTCGAGTTTGAGACTAGCATTTGCGATGCAGAGTACCACGTTTCATTGGTAAGGAACATGGAGATGTTCGAAGCATGCAAATGGATATTCATACGATGAATGATCGAACTACCCTATCCGGACTTTCCAAGTGGTTATCACTTATCGAGTGGATATAGTCCGCGGTTTTGGTTGTACACCATTAGTCCTTACTACTTGAAACATCATTGAGACTCTATATGCTAGTACTGTGCTTTGACTCGTTTACCGACTCTATTGGGGTCATCAGGTGTCGGGATTGGGTACAGTTACAACACATATAGGAGTCGATGCTTTGTTGTCAAGGATTCACCACATACTTGCGAGTGTGGATATCCTATGCGATCTGAGGAGATATTAGTGTGACGAATCTCTGGCCAGAGTACATGATGTGGTTTAGGAAATGGTTTCTTAGTAGCACATGCGATGTCACTATTTGATCTTCAAGATGTATTGCATAGTTATCGAATCTCGAACGACTCTCGATATACCAATGGTTGTTGATTCGATCGGGATATATGGATGAAGGGACCGTACTGTACGCTAACCAAAATCTATTGGTTCTTGTAGGCACTATCAGTGATACCTAGGGAATCATGGGGCGATGTTGCTAGGCGCTCTTACCATGATTCGATGGGCAAGTCGGAAATTGTTGTTCCGAGTCACAAGGAGTTGTGAGCCCACGGCTAGCTGTATCCCTGAACCATTGAGGGTCACACAGTGTAATGGATTTTTAATCCCCATTGAGATAGTTAAATTTAAAGAGTTAAATTTAATGAACAAAGAAGTTGGACTTCTTAATTATGAGTAGAGGAGTAAGATTTCCTAAAATGACATAGGGATGGACATTTTTGGAAACCACTGAATTCGGATTCAGAAAAATTTATCTTGACTTTAAAAGGTGCAGAAATGGTTTCTGTGCACATTGGTGAAATCGGTTTATCAATCGGAGTCACGATGAATTTTATATTAATTTCTGAACATGCGGGCTTTGCTTGTCGGGCTTGAACTTATGACTAATGGGCCCTAAGCTGTTAGTGGCCTACATTATAAATAAGTTATTGCAGTACAGAAATTAGACACAACAGGTCACAAAATATTTTTAAAACCCTAGCTGCGTTTTTAATAAGTGGCCGCCCCCTCCCTCCCTCTGCTCGAAAAATCCAGCCTGTGAATTTTGAATTACAGTCTGGTTTAACGGATCAAATTCGTTAATCTCTTCGTAGAAACTTCTGATAGATTTTCTAGTGCAATCTATCAGAGGGATTAATTATCCGTTCGTGGACCTGATTGAAGAACAGTTCGTCCATCAGTTCCAGGGATATACAACAAGAGCAGAGCAATCTGTTGGTGTCCATAATCTCGATTCGAGATTGGAGGTAAAAATTTATAATTGTTATTTAATTTTTACACACACAATTTAATCGTTAAGTTTTGATACCCATTATGGAATCGTTCCATATAAAATTTTTAAACTTCCGCTGCACCGGGTATCAATTCTGATTGATCTGATCGCCGCGTTCTCCAACAGGATATGCTTCGAGTTATGGCAGAACAGGTTAAGGTCATTCAGACCAGAATGAAGACAGCTCAAGATAGACAAGCAAAGTATGCGAATGTCAGACGTCGACCTCTGAGTTTTGAGCAGGGAGACCGTGTATTCCTTAAGATTTCTCCGTTCAGAGGCACCGTCAGATTCGGTAAGAGAGGAAAGTTATCTCCAAGATTCATCGGTTCGTACAAGATTCTCGAGAAGATAGGCGATCTTGCCTACAAACTTGCACTTCCTCCGTCTTTATCTGGTATTCAAGACGTTTTTCACGTCTCTATGCTGCGAAAGTATCATCCAGATCCTTCTCATATCCTTCAGCCTGACGAAGCCGAGTTAGACGAGACTCTGAGCTATTTTGAGCGACCGATTCAGATCCTTGATCGGAAAGAAAAGCAACTCAGGACCAAGTTGATTCCGTTAGTGAAGGTGCAGTGGAGCCGTCACGGTGTTGAGGAAGCGACTTGGGAGACAGAGTCTGACATGAGACAGCGTTTTCCAGAGCTATTCGGATGACGTGAGTTCTTCTTACTGTCTTTAGTTCTTTATTCTATCTTTGAGTTGTGGTTCTCGTTGATTTCGAGGACGAAATCTCTTCTTAGTGGGGGAGAATTGTGATGCCCCGTTTTTATCTTAAATGAGTTTATTTGAGTTAATCGGAGATTGCAGAGTTCACGAGCCAACTTGATTTTGATCAGGGTCCTTTTTGCAAATTTTGGAATTTCAGGGACTAAAACGCAAATTTTGAGTTTAATATATTATCTACACTTGGAAAAGACTTGACTTAGTCTTCACTTCTCCTCCTTCTTCCTCTCCATCGATTCCTTCCATTAAAGCTTGAGAAAACGCTTCTTTAAGCTTTCCAAATCCAGTCCGAGCTCGATCCGTCCGTTGGAATTTATTTCTGAAGGCAGATTATCGATCACAGCAGTGAGAGCTCTGTTATATCGTAAGTTTTTCTACAATCGGATACATTCTAGTTTTTGGATGTTGTTAGAATCGTTCTAGATTCGAGTATGTTGTTCTCTACAGAGTTCTGATCGTTTATTATCTGTCAGTTTTGAAATAGAGCAACGTTCGGATTTTTTATGATTTTTGGAAGCCATTTTTGAAAATCATGGTTTTGAGATTTGTTGGGTTTGTCTTGTTGTTGTTGTATTAGCATTGAATTTAGTTGTTATCAGTATTGAACTGCTGTCTGCATTGCCGGTTTGTTCAGTTATAGCCGTTATGCCGTCGGTTTGAGTTTTTGGAGATTTTGAACCGTTTTTGAGTTTGAACTTGGCTTGTAAGTTGATCGTGGTTATTGATCAATCATCTCTTGTATCTGAACAGATTCGTTTGGAGTTGTCAAGCCCAGAGTTAGCAGCTGTTTGATCGTTTCAGAGAATTGGACGAAGAACGGTATAAAGAGTTTTCCTTGAACCGTTGCCTTGTTGTTGCTAGATTGTGTAGTTGTTTATACAATCTCTTTTGTAGCTTATCCAGAGTTGAAGCTACTGCATTGAAAGGTAAAAGCAGTCATCGTAGCGGGATAGCATACTCGGGACTGTGGTTCTCGAGTTTTCCCTTTTGAAATCTCATACTTGCATCTACACTTGTTCTAGCATGAGGAACTTGTGTATTGTTTGATTGTATTGGTTTTTGTTAAAAGGATTATGTTTTATGTTTCTGTTATGCATTCATCTTGAGCCAATCTTGTTTCAGCGGGCAGAACCGCCCTTTTTGTTTAGACATTTGGGAACTATGATTGAGTGGCCCAGGTCGTAGTCGTTTCGTCCGGTGCTAGCATACTCATTATAGTTGCTCAAAGTCTAGAGGAGTGAGATACGTGGCACCACCTCGATTGGGAGAGTCGGTGAGTTGTTACGTGATCTTATCCTCGGGATCCCAAAGGCACAGCAGCAATCCCTCGTTATCAGATTTGATATCCCTGTTTAAAGACATGCATTTCATTACGATGTTATTGATTTCGTTATTGTATTGAAAGCATGTTTGTTACTAGTATTACTTGTTATGTTGCTTTTACTGGGAATGTCGTTCTCACCGGTTATCCGGCTGTTGCTTTGTTTTGTATGTGTACTTGGCAACAGGTGGGGCAGGAACAAGTCAGAAGAGGCATGGTTAGCTTCGAGGGCAAGTAGTAGAAGCGAGACTCGGTTTAGAAGTCGAATTAGCATGTTTATCTAGTTTAAGGTTGAAGCATGTTAGAACTCGAACTTGATATGTTTTGTTATTCGAATTAGTTTGTATTCGGATTGTAATATAAAATCGAAGTATGTTGTTGTTGTATCGATTTAGACTTCTGGTTGTTTTTAGGCCTTCTGAAAGCATGACTTGTTATGGCATGTTTCCCTACACCCTGTTATTGCATATGTATTTGAAGGCATGTCGGACCAAGCGCGGAATCCTTTCTTTATTTTCTGCAGCCTGAGCATTTTCTGCCTAGGACTTCCGCGCGCGGGCGAGGCATTCCTCGCGCGCGCGCGAGGCCTCCGTTGGGCCTCTGAATTGTTTGCCTGCGCGCGCGCGAGCTTGGTACCTCGCGCGCGCACGAGCCTTTGGTTGGTCACGGTTGTTGAAGCCCGCGCACGGGCGAGCTTGGTTCCTCGCGCGGGCGCGCGGCGTTTAAAAAAAAAAAAAAACTTTGAATTGTTCTACTCTTGGATTCTTGTTCGCTTAATTGTTGTTTAATCCGAGATTAGTGGTTTAGAATCGAGGTCTCACAGCTGTTGTTTTTGTTTTGTATGTGTGCATGACAACATGTGGGACAGGAGCTAGTCTGTGACGACAAGGGTAGCTCGAGAGAGAGATTTAGCATGTTTGGACTCGGGTTTAAGATGTTGAAATTGCTGTCACAAATTGAGTTGGAATCAAGTATAGCATGTTTATATACTTGTAGAACTTGTTGTATAACTAGTTATTTTGATAGCTTTTGTATCACTTGTTAATGTATAAATGCATGACATGGTTATTAGACTTGATTTATTTATGTATACATGTTTTAGACTTGACATAACATGTATTGGATTGCTGAGTTATAGTTAAGAATGCTTGGAATCAGATTTGACAGCAAGAGCCATTCTGCAGATTTTTTAACAGAGCATGCCCGCTCGATCGGTTGAATTTGACCGATCGAGCAAGGCCCTTTTTGGCTAAAACCCAAGACTTGCAATTTTGTGCTCGATCGATCGGTTGAGTTTGACCGATCGAGCGAGGTGCATGTTTTTTAAAAAAAAATTGTTAAGCTCTTGGTTAAGCATTCTTTTATTGTTTGATTAATGTTTATTGATCCTTTATTAATTAATCATGTTTAGTGATTAATTGCTCCAAGATTAGATTAGCAACCCGAGGTCCCCACAACAGGTGGTATCAGAGCGAGAAAATTCTGGAATAAGATAGACGAATAATGAGTGGGGTAGATTGAGTTTTCTTCCTTGCTTATTTGTATACTAGCATGAGATGATTGAATTACATGTTTTAATTGCTAGTATGATACATGCTTTCATATTATGAACTTATCAGATGACATTGTGTTTTAGTTGAAAAGTATGTTTGAATATTGAACTTGCACATGCTACCTGAATATCTGAAATGATTGGAAGCAGTTGTACTTGACTTCTGTGATTTTACATGCTTACCTGAATCTCTGAATCGAGTGTAAGCATGTGTATGAGTCTTCAAACATTAGAACTGAGTACTGATCAGAGGTAAGCTGACGAGGAGATGACTATGAAGCTGATCACAATATCAAGTTGATAACTTTGATAAATTTGCTATATGAGAAGAAAGAAAATGTGATTTTGAACTACGAAGATCACTGCATTGATTAATCAGCGTAGGAGTTAGTGAAATTGAGAAATGAAATTTAACTCCTATTGATTTGCTCCGTTAGCTGAATAATCTTGAGAATAGATATGCAACGATGTCGGGCAATACAATGAATGATTATGAATTTTCAAACCTGAGTAGGTGATGTATACCTTGATTATGACATATAGATTGTGGATATTGGTCTGAGATTGACTGCAGGTTCAGCTCATGAAAATGATGGTGCATCGTCATAAATGTGAAGTATAAGCGAAAGAGCCTTTTGGCTATTACTGTAATGAGATTGAGATGACAAAGAGACCATCATATATCGAGGGAGCTGCTTTATCAGCTTCGAGAATTTATTATGTTGGGATTGAGGTAAGATTTAGTATTTTGCTGATTAGCAATACTTGACTTGATATTGTCAGAAAACCTCGAATCTATAGCATCATGATAACTATTCGATATGGAGAATGTCAGAAATGTATAGCACTTCACGATATGGTAGGACTCCGCCAACTTTGAATGGAATTTCTATTCTTCTGAATTGATTAATTCAGTTATAAGTTGTAGGCTTTGGAATGATGTGTAAAACACTCGGAGACCAAAGCTAGCGATTTGTAACATTGTATCCTGAATAAGTGAATCGATTTATTTCTCTTGCTCAATATTGAGATATACCCAGGTAAGGCATTGAATTGAAGATGTTCTTGGGATTATGCTAGATGCTTTTAGCAGTATGATGATGAAGATATGAATATTGTTTAGTTACTTAGCTTTGAGTTGAGTTGATTATGCTACCTTGATTGCATCTTGAGAAGTGAAGTTAGTATGTAATCCAAGTGAAAGATAGTTGACATATATACTGAAATGTACTGAATGAGGTGATATTGCTTTTACATGACGGATGATACGATTGAGTTTTACATGGAAATGTATGAATTGAAATGACTCGAAAAAAAATAGTGACTGAATTGGGAGAATGAATCTGATATGTTTCTCCTCTACTTCTCAAGAAGAAGAAAATGAATTTTGATGTCCCTTGTTTAAGTGGTATGATTAAGATGAAGAACAATAGCGAATGTAGTTACAGTTGAGCCTTTACTTTTGATGCTATTTGATGCATGCACTTTTTGATTCGCATGCTATTGTTCATTGATGAATTGCATGATCTTAATTTTTGAAGCTTCTCGTTATTCAGTATCGATTAAGAAATTCTAATTCTGGACATTGAAATGAAATGAGGTGAACTTTGAATAATTGAATCCTTCAATTTGAATTCTTTCTGGTAATCTGGAGTTCCTGTTGTACTATCTGAATATGCCTTAGGACTGTGTCCTAATTGATTAGTGTGTGTAGATATCTCATCGTAAAGCCATGCAGTCAACCTTCATTTGGGGTATATGGGAATAGTACTGATATTGACTTGGATCACTGATGTGATTATTTTTCCTTGGCTCGTATTCTTTGATTTATCGAACCTTAATTTGATTTTTCACCTCGAGTTTTGAAATGCAAGTGAGTTGTTTTCACTTAGCAACGATTGTCGTCCAGAATTTATTTGATTTGACGATTCGACTTTGATCAATGTCCTTTGATGTTATCTGATTCTTGATTTCGAATCGATTTTCATTGGCCATTGTTATGTTATCTTTCATCGAATTGGATATATTGATTCCATATATCGTGCTATTATTGGCTCGTAACTGATAAAGACTGATAGCATTACTCGATTTGAGTGTTTGATGAATATCAACTTTAAGCTTAAACAACATTGATATCAGATCAAACGAGTAGAATTTGATTGAGAATACTAAATTACGATGTGAGATAAGACAATGAATCAGAATGAATGGAATTGAAGTGAATAGTCTGTTGATTGTGCTCGATATTCTTGATATGGAATATCAGATTCTGAAAAAGCACAGTACTACAGATTGAATATCAATTCAAGTGTCTCCAATGTGTATGAATGATTGGAGAATCAGTACTGATGAACGAAATTGAAAGCAGATATGACAGAATTGACTTTGCAATACTTCAATTTTTTTTTAATAAATGAAGTAGACAAGAAAAGATCAGATGATCTATGAAACACATTAGCAACTATCGAGTCGAAATATGAGCAACTATTTGAAAGATTGTTGTTTCTCATTACTCGAATCGTCTTGAGTTTGAGATTTGAAGTCGAGTATATTTCAAAAAATTTAAGAATGTGCTGTATTAGATGTGATACAGATATAAATAGCTAGATGTGAAGAAGATATTGATGTTATGAGATTTCAGGAATTGATTTCAATCTATGGATGGGATCGAGACTATAAGTTTATTTGATAGATTGTGGAATTTATTTTTCTGAATTCTGAGTATTTGGTTGAATGTGATTACATTGTACCATCCTTGATCGATGGATTGTCTGAGATGACTATCCAAATTTTTGAGGAACTGCTCATAACTATAGTATCTGATTCGATAGTATTTGATTGATTTTGGCACTTGATGATGATAATTCCTGTGACAGCTATTTGAGATGAGAAAAAAATCAAAAATTCTTTGTGTTGAGATAGAATTTTTGAAGTATCATCTATCAGACCAGATATGGTTTGAGAAAAATACAGAAGGTGAAGACTGAATTGTATAGATTATGACAGAACAGATGAGATAAATTTGAGAAATGAATAATTTGAAAGCTGAAACAGAATGATCAGCGAGAAATGTTTATTCTGAAGCATTGTTTTCTTTTGAAAGAGATTCCAGAATCGATCTGATAATGGATTATCGTGAGTATTGAGACAAAAATGATAATTTTACTCATTGTTGAATACATTATCGTGTATGAATTATTTGATACATGAGACATGTTCCTTGATCTTAATGTGTCAGTTGAAGAACAACAGCTAAATTTGTATTTATGAACTGTCTTCAGATGAGGTCGATTAACCTTTGAGTTAGTCTGAATAATTTCTACTGATTGTGATTCAAAAGAAACAGTTCAAATGTGACATCATTTTGTGATTACTAAAGAATGACATATCTATGATTACAGATTTAATCAGGAAAATGAAGAAGAAAAGATATCAGGAAAGATATTTATAACTCACAGTATTGAAATGAAGGATGGATACTGATCTTGAAGCTGTAAGTGGGATGACAACATAAACGTGATATATGTTCTCTATCTTCTGTAGAAGAAAGATGTCATCATCGAAAATGAATTACATTGTCTATGATGTTAGACAGAGTTAAGGGTTCTAGTAACGAAATTGATCGTTCTTCAATCCAAGACGATCAGATATGTTCTATGTTTATAAGTGAAGGAAACAGCTGTGATGTTCTTCCTATGTATTTTAATTAGTCAAGACAGAGTCTGATATGATTCTGAGCTATACCGAATATGTGATAGATCCTTGACTGAGCAAAAGTACAACAGGAAATAGACACAGAATGAAGAGATAAACTAGAAAGAGATAATGAGTTGAACGAAGAAGTCTGAGATGGATGATTGAAGTGAGAATTACTTCGGATAATCATTTAGTTTATCAGATTTGATATTCCGATTGAATGTGATTTCGAGGATGAAATCATTCCTTAGAGGGGAGGAAATGTAAGGCCCTGAAAAGATTAAGTTATTAATTATAAAATTTGAGATTTAAATTCAATAATTTGGGAAAAATATCAATTTGATAATTGATGAAAATTAGAGATTTAATTTCCGAGCTGAAAATATTTAATTTGAGAATTTACGGATTTGAGATTTAAATTCCGAGATTCTTAAATTAAAATATGGAAATATTGGAATTAAATATTTATGGAATTTAAGAATTAAATTCCGAGTTCCGAGAATGAAAGAAGATTTAATTCTACGGTGAAATCCGAGCAGGGATCAATTTGCAAATAGTGACAAGTTCAAGGACTAAAATGCGTTAAGTCCAAAATTATTTATATTTGATCCGAGATTATTTAATTTGAGAATATTTAGAGTTTTGAATTAAATTCTTATATTCTTAAATTATTTAGGATTGCAATTGAATTAAATCGCTTGTCCGGGGACTAGTTTGCAAATAGGCCAAATTTGAGGGACCAAAGTGCAATTCCCTTGCAAGTGGGAAATCACATGTGTGATGTGATATGCATACATGGGAATTGGATATCAGAATGTTCAGAAGAAAACGAGATAAGCAAGAAACAAGAAGAAAAAAGCTATGATCGTTCCGTTCAAACTCCGATAACTTTTGATACGGTTATCCGATTTCAATTTCGAAAATAGCAATGCGATCCTTGCGATGAGAGCTTCGATTAGACGTAAGTTTTATCTTCTTTTCAGCATGTTTTGGAAGTTGGAAGTTGGAAAATCAGAATGGAAGCATGAATATGTGTTTGAATTTATATTCCTTACCGTATCGAAGTTGGATCAAAGAACGGAAGTCGTATGCAATTGTTATGAATTCCAGTAATAATTCGAACCCTTGAACATCAAATATACTGAGATTTTGGATGTATACTTGCTGGTTTTATGTGATATATGCTGATATGGAATTGTTATTCGAGTTCGGTATTGTTTCGATTACCGATTTTATACCGTTATGCCGTCGGTTTCCATTGCAATGATTTTCAGAAGTTGTCTTTGATTATATACCTACTGATGTAGCTGATATATGATGTCTAATGGCTGATACAAGATGTAGATGGCATGTATTTGAATGATAAAGTTGATAGCAATGAATTACTTTTGCCGAAGTTTAACCGTCATGCCGTCTATTCACGAATTGGCTAGTATTGCGTTATGAATGCTTGAGCTGAGTTAGTTATGAGTTTTTTGCTGATATATGCAGCACATTTACACTTCATATTAGATTGAATATGAATGTTTCGAGTTCGGAAAGCTATATTTCGAATCGGCCAAGAATTGAGCAAAGTTTGTAACTTGTTTTGCCTTGAAGTTTGAGATGTGATTGAGCAGATTTTTATGTGAGTTTGTAGCTGATATAAATAGCTTGATATGCTATATTTCAGATTTGTAAAGAAGAGATTCGGACTCGAGACTTTATCGTTCGAGAAACGAGATTGAATAGCTCAAGGTTGAAGTTGTGCTACCTTGAAGATGAGATGATTAACTTGAACAAGTTTTATTGCTATTCTTTGATGTAGGTTGTTCAGATTTGAATCAACTACTACTCAACGAAACGAAAGGTATAAGATGACATCGAGAGTCAGGGATTCGATACTCGAGAATGATGCTTCTTGAGTTATCCCGAACAAATCACATACTTGTTTATGTACTTGTTCTTGAGGTAGAATTTTTATTATTGTCGATCCATCACATGTATTGGATCTTTATTGCTTATGATATGATATGATTTGATATTGAATTGATTCTAATGCCAATGTCAGATGGACCTTATTTTCGAGTCTGATGAGACGATGATATATGGATATCCATGTCAAGATCGGATACGAATCTTGATGGCAATGATTTGAGATGAATCAATTCTTGTTAGCGCGCTATATAAATCTTTTGATTTGAAGTCTTGATTTGAAGTCTTGATTGATATGTTTTGAATTGATATATGCGTTATATTATTCTATCTTTGAATTGAAAAGGGATAGAGTTGATATGTTTATATTTTAACGCATGTATATGTCTTTTATACTGGGAATCATATTTTCATCGGAGTTTATCCGGCTGTTGTCTTGTTTTGTATGTGTGCATGACAACAGGTGGGGCAGGAGCTAGTCTGTGATGACAAGGGTAGCTCGGGAGAGAGATTTAGCATGTTTGGACTCGGGTTTAAGATGTTGAAATTGCTGTCACGAATTGAGTTGGAATCAAGTATAGCATGTTTATATACTTGTAGAACTTGTTGTATAACTAGTTATTTTGATAGCTTTTGCATCACTTGTTAATGTATAAATGCATGACATGATTATTATACTTGATTTATTTATGTGTACATGTTTTAGACTTGAAATAACATGTATTGGATTGTTGAGTTGTAGTTAAGAATGCTTGGAATAAGATTTGACAGCAAGAGCCATTCTGCAGATTTTTGAACAGAGCATTCCTGCTCGATCGGTTGAATTTGACCGATCGAGCGAGGCCCTTTTTGGCTAAAACTAGAGACTTGAAATTTTGTGCTCGCTCGATCGGTTGAGTTTGACCGATAGAGCGAGGTGCATGTTTTTTAAAAAAAAAAATTTGTTAAGCTCTTGGTTAAGCATTCTTTTATTGTTTGATTAATGTTTATTGATCCTTTATTAATTAATCATGTTTAGTGATTAATTGCCCCAAGATTTGATTAACAATCCGAGGTCCCCACACATGTTTTGGCTTAATATTTTCAAAGATGGCCCTCATAGCCATCTACTTTGATTTTGTTCATGTTCTTCATGCATGCTGGGAACATATTGCTTCAAGTATTTACCGTTGATGCACATTTGTGTAGTTCTCCTTCAACATTTGCCAACTAGTAAGCATTCCCTTCGAGCACTCGATGAACTTTGAATGGTCCTTTCCAATTTGGGAACCATTTACCAAGTTTTCGTCTTTTGCTCCTATGGGTAATATAGTCTTCCATACAAGATCCTCTTCATGGAATGATTTACTTTTCACTTCTTGTTGTAACTTCGAGCCACTTTCTCCTTTTGAATCATGAGACTGTTAAGGGCTTGCATCCTCAAATCATCCTGGTCCTCTAGCTCTGTGATCATGGACTCATTGTACAGTTTTGGGATCAAGTGGCTCTGTATAGCCACTCGTAGAGATGGGACCATGATTTCCATGTGTAACACAACTTCATGTCCAAAGTCCAACGCAAAAGGACTTACCCCAGTTGCACTTCTTTTCAAGGTTTTGTATGCCCATAGAGTTTCAGACAATAATCTAGGCCAGTCCATTGGATTGTCCTCCATCATTTTATGTAAGATTTTGATCAACACTTATTAGAAGCCTCTGATTGTCCATTGGCTTGTGGATAATATGACGAGGAACAATGTAACTTGATGCCATAATTCGCTGCAAAATCTTTAACCTTAGATCCCACAAACATTGTTCCTTGATCTATAATGATAGACTTGGGGATGCCAAATCCATGTATGATATGTTCTTTGATGAAATCAATCACATCTTTTTGCTTCGTTTTTTTCAATTGTATCGCTTCTGCCCACTTAATAAAGAAATCAGTAGCCACAATAATGAAACTATGACCCTTAGATGATGATGGATAGATTTTACCAATTAAGTCCATGGCCCATCCACGAAATGACCATGGTTTCATGATTTCATACATTTCATCTACAGGAACTCGTTGAATATTGCCATGATTCTGGCAAGGTTGACACTCTTTGGAGTACCTAATGCAATCCTTCAACATTGATGGCCAAATAGTATCCATGTCTTCTCACGAGTCATCGTATATTGATCCATGGTTGGTGGGAACCACATACTCCCTCATGCACATGTTTCATGACTTCCAATTCCTTGGGGGAACCCGATGCATTGCAGTAACAATCCATCCATCTATTTTCTATATAGGTCCTCTTCAACCAATACATAGTTGAGATATTTCATCTTCAAACCATATGAGATTGACTTTTCAGGGAATTTTAGAGCTTTCTTCATTTCTTCTTTCCAATCACCTGCCAAATTAACAACTAAATTAAAAGTTTCTACATGTAATCCCCTTTGAATGATGGAGGAATGGTTCTTATTCTGGATTAGTACCATTCGGTGGGTAAGTTTCTCAGGCAATTTCAACCTAGAGGAAATTCGGGCTACTTCATTGGCCTCCAAGTTTTGTTGTCTTGGCACATACTGTAAATTTATTACCTCGAAGTTATCAGCCAGCTGTGAATCAGCGGTAAAATATGGGTTCAAAGACAAACTTGCACACTTGTATTCACCCGCAACTGTCGAAGCACCAACTGTGAATCTCCAATCACCAGGACATTCTCTGCTTGCAAATCCTTGAGACTTCCAATCCAATCATCAATGTCTTGCACTCCACTTGGTTGTTGGTACATGGGAAGTCCAAGTTAAAGGACAAATTTGTTGTAACACCCAGTATTTTTAGCACGTAAATTCGCATGCATAATTAGGGATTTTATTTATTTAGAATTTTAGATTATAGGTTAAATAATTATGTGAAATTATTTGTGCATGTTTTAATTTATTTTTAAGCATTTAACTCATAATTAGTGATTTTCATGATTTATGGAAATTTAATTATTTTATCGCATAGACGGGATCGTGGACGGACGAGATGACAACTTTCTATCCAATTTATTTCATGAGCCTTTTAAGAGCCCAAAAATATTATTTTGAGTTTTATCTCCTCAAAATATTCAGTATTTAATTATATATATATTTTAGGAGTCCGTTTTTATTCAAATTTAGCCAAAATAGTGACTTTTAATTATCTTTAAAAATCCCCTAATTTAATATTTCTGGATTTGTGTTATATTATTTAAGTTATCATTATTTTTAAAGGTTAGGAATCTTTTATTTTAATAATGATCTCCTAATTAATTATTGGGATCATTATCTACCTAATTATTTTATACTAGCTATTAACCTATTATTAAACCTAAACCTACCCAACCCCACGTTTCCCACTCAGCCGCCATCACCCCCATCCTTCATCATATTCTTCATCGACCAGCCATCCCCAAGGACTCCATAGCCACGTTTTTGAAGCTTCCAAGTTGGTTGTCATCGCCCCGTCGTCCCGAAATAGTTCTACGCGCTTTCTTCTCTTCATCCTTCGGTGCTAGGCATGTTTTTCTTTCTCTTTTTGCACCATGACAGTATTAATTATGTGTGTGTTGTGTATGTATCGTAACCTTTAAGATTTTTCAGAAAGTGGCATCGGTTTTTGTTGTTGCAACTTGTTCTAGTGTTTATTCCATCATTCTCACGTTTGTTTCCTCCATGGCGCATCCAACTACTGGTCAAGGGTCCCTAGGTCGAGAGAGGGTGGTCTGGACTCGAGTGGCTTGAGTGGTTTGAGCCAAACGAGCCTAGGAAGCAAGCTAGGCTCGATCGGGTGTTCTAAGTCGCGCAGGCTAGGGCTTTTGGAAGGGGCTTCGGGTTATGTGGTTCAGGGTGCATGGGGTCTGGACATGGGCTAGGTTCGAACCGCCCAGATTTGGGCTATGTCTGGGCGGCAGCGCTTTGGCCAGGGGCGGCCGGAGCCGGCCGGCAGCAGCCAGGGAGTGGCTGCTGCTCACGGCCGCATCAGTATAAGGAAGAGGGGAGATCGAGTTAGGGTGTTAGGGCTGGGTCCGGGTCGGGTCTGGAAATTAGTGGGTCAAGTCGGGTTGGTCCGGGTCCAGGTTAAGTTAGTCGGGCTCGGGTATTTTATTTTTAAGATATTATTTAAGTTTAAGTGTTTAATGGGCCTAATTAAATCCCAAAATTTAATTGGGCTCCATTTAAATTCTTTTGGGTTGAATTTATTTGTTATTGGGCTTATTTAAATTTAATTAAGTTAGTCCAATAATTTTTATGGGCTTGGGGGCCCATGGAAGTTATTGGGCTAGTCTTTGGGCTTTTGGGCCCATTGGGCCAGATTAGGTTGTTAATGGGCCAGAATTTAAGAAAATGGGCTTGAGTGTTAGGGCCAGCAGTGCAGTACAAACCAGGAGAAATTGCATGTGTCCTAAATATATATTTAATTATTTTATGCATGAATGTTATTTTAGTATTTATATGTTAGTATAAAAATTAAATTAAATATATATGAAGGACACACATTTTATTTAAGTACATGCATTCATGAAATAATTTTATGGCATGATTTAATGTTTAAGGTTGAGCTAGAAAATAATTTTTATGCTGGAAGTTGAAGTAGTGTGACAATTTAAGGGGGACAAGTCCCCACGTGTTAAGGGCAGTTTACTGTCAATTTAAGGGTAGTTTACTACCAGTAAGAGGAGATTCGTCACCACCGCGTACGTTGGTTTTAAGAGACTGATCAGTCGAACCTTTAAGTTTAAGGTTACACTACGGATATGACCATGCGATGTTAGAAAAATGTTATGCTCAACAATGTTTATGTATGTAATATATGATTATATTTAAGATCAAGTTTAAGTAAGATTTTAAGTTATGATTCATGATTTTTAAGCATGCTCATTCATGTATATGTTATGTATTAGTATTTCAGTGATTTAAATTATTTTAAACCCTTGTTATGTTAGCATGTTGGGCCTCTAGGCTCACTACACTTATATGGTGCAGGTGAGTACGTAGAAGAAGATGTAGTTCCTACCGGGGGTGAGGACGTATGAGCGGGCATGCAGTGATCCCCCATGACCGTCGGCTGAGTCTTTATGAACATTTTATGGATTATAAACTCTGTTCCTTATTTATTTTTATGTCTTTTCAGTGGTGAATTTTAGTACTAGTTTTATTAAATAATTTTATTGCATGCAAACTTTTAAGTGGATTGTTTGACAGTGTTTTATTTAAGTTTGACTCGGTTATTTAAGTAAAAATGTTGCATTTTATTTATGTTATTTTTAAATCTGTTTATTTTGTGCATATATGTATGGGCATATATGTACATCTATGTTACTTAGTATTATTATTTTAAAAAAAATAAAATAAAATAATTTTTCCGCATATATTATTTTAGAATGTTTGGGTCGTTTCAATTGGTATCAAAGCCGCGTTCTTGGAGGGGTCATCACTGCTGTGCGAGCTCAGAAAAATCCACGCTACCGGTCTGTAAGTTTTAATTGCTTTTAGTATGATTTAGTAGTAGCATGTTTAAGACTTAAGCATTTATGTTAGCAGAAAATTTAAGTACTTAGTTATGCATGTCGATTTACGTAAAGAAATATGTGGTGGTGCAGAATGCCTCTGAGACCAGTGAACAGGCGTGGAGGATCCCCACCTCCGCAAAACCCTCTATCAGCATTGGAGCAGGCCAATGCAAACATGATGGCCGGGATTACTGCTTTGTTGGAGCAGCAAGCGGCACGTCCAAGACTGTCCCATGATGAGGATATGGCGGAGAGGTTCCAGAAGAAGGGACCTATGGAGTTCGCAGGTGCCACAGATCCACTCATTGCTGAGGGGTGGATCCGTTCTTTGGAGAGCATCTTGCTTACATGGGGTTGACTGATGTGGACAAGGTGAGGTGCGCAGTGTACATGCTGAAAGGTGATGCAGACTTATGGTGGAAGAGTGCATCACGGGGAGTGAATCTGACTACTATGCTATGGACAGACTTCCGGAGGATGTTTTTCTCCAAGTATTTCACTGAGGACGTGCGCAGCCGCATGATTCGAGAGTTCATGAGTCTCCGACAGGGGGACAAGACCGTTGTGGAGTACATCCGACAGTTCGAGAGGGGCTGTCACCTTGTGCCATGGATTGCTGACAGTGCACCTGAAAAGATGAGACAGTTTATTGAGGGGCTCAGGGCAGAAATCAAGCATGACGTTTGCATGGCGGACGTCCCCACTTATGAGGCTGCAGTCAGTAGAGCCTTGCATTCTGAGGAGGGTAGGAGAAAGATCCAGAGGGAGCAGCAGAGTAAGAGGCAGTTTCAGTCTGGGTATCAGCGACCATCTTCGCAGCCTCCTGCGAAGAAGCAGTTTACTGGGCCGTCTAAGGGCCCAAATCAGCAGAAGCCACAGCAGCAGAGACAGCATCCTAGGGGCAGGGCCCCTAATGCTGGAGGATATCCTACTTGACCGAAGTGCCAGAAGATGCATCCAGGACCATGTCTTCTAGGAGCGGGCGTCTATTTTCATTGTAAAGAGCCAGGGCACCAGATGGTCAATTGCCCGAGGAAGAAGAACACTACAGGGAGAGTGTTCGTGATGCAAGCTGAGGAGGCAGACCCAGATACCTCCTTGATCACCGGTATATCTTACCCCTAGTATTTTATAATTTCTTATTTTGGTTAAGAATTTCGATTTTTCTTTGTGGAATAATTTGTTATTTGGGATTTTTCTATCTGCATGTTAAAATAGGAAGCATGTTTTACTTGTGATTAGAATTAAGGGTTATTAGTGACTCATCTTTGGGGGAAAAGTGCCTCCGACTCATATTTGGGGGAAAATTTTAGTAGTGGTATGAAGTTGTTGGGATTCTTCTGCGTGCACGGAGAATTCTAGTTGGAGGCAACTCCACGTTTGCGTTGCTAGATTCAGGGGCTATGCATTCGTTTATCTCCCTAGAGTTTATCAGACGGATAGGCATCACACCTGAGATTGCCGATAGTGGTTATGATGTCACTATGCCGTCAGGACAGATTATTTCTACCTCTAGTGTCATTCGAGAGCTGGAGTTGGAGCTACAGGGGCACTCCATTCGCGCAGATGTAGTGGTTTTTCCGTTGAGCGGATTTGATTTGATATTGGGTATGGACTGGTTGACAGTCAATGGAGCTTCAATTGATTTTCGTCGGAGGACAGTGTCAGTGAAACCGCCGGGAGGCGACCCGTTTACTTTTCATGCATCTCAGAGCAGTGATATTCCTCAGGTGATATCTCTTATTCAGGCGAGGAAGCTATTGAAACGGGGTTGCCGAGGTTTCCTAGCAAGTATTGTCACGGCCTCAGAACTAGCTAGTAGATCATTATCAGAGATAGAGGTGGTTCGTGATTTTCCGGACGTCTTTCCGGAGGATGTTGCAGGGATTCCACTAGTGAGAGAAGTGGAGTTCAGTATCGACTTATTGCCAAACACGGTGCCTATCTCAAAGGCACCATACAGACTTGCTCCTACCGAGATGAAAGAGTTGAAGGAGCAGATTCAGGAGTTATTAGAGAAAGGCTTTGTTCGTCCTAGCTTTTCTCCATGGGGAGCTCCAGTGTTATTTGTGAAGAAGAAGGATGGCAGTATGAGACTGTGCATCGATTATCGAGAGCTCAACAGAGTCACGGTGAAGAATAAGTACCCACTGCCGAGGATAGAGGACTTATTTGATCAGTTGCAGGGAGCTTCAGTGTTCTCCAAGATCGATCTGCGATCTGGTTATCATCAGCTGCGAGTTAGAGATGCAGACGTGTCCAAGACTGCTTTCCGAACACGTTATGGGAATTACCAGTTCTTAGTGATGCCATTTGGGATGACCAATGCTCCAGCGGTTTTCATGGATCTCATGAACCGGGTATTTCAGCCGTATCTTGATCAGTTCATCATAGTCTTCATTGATGATATCTTGATCTACTCTAGGAGCGTTGAGGAGCATAGGCAGCATCTACAGACAGCCTTGCAAACTTTGAGGGAGCATCGTTTGTTTGTCAAGTTCAACAAGTGCGAGTTTTGGCTTGAGCAGGTGGCATTTCTTGGCCACATTATTTCGAGAGATGGGATCGCAGTGGATCAGTCGAAGGTTGAGGCAGTGCAGAAATGGGGTATTTCGAGGAATGCTTCGGAGATTCGCAGTTTCTTGGGTTTGGCAGGATATTATAGGAAGTTCATCAAGGGTTTTTCCTCTATTGAAGTACCCTTGACTTCCTTAACCAAGAAGAATGCAAAGTTTATTTGGAGTTCAGACTGTCAGAGGAGCTTCGATCAGCTGAAGGAAGCACTCACTACCGCACCGGTTTTAGCAATGACAGTACCACATGAGGAGTTAGTGGTATACACCGACGCGTCTAAGCTAGGTTTAGGCGCAGTACTTATGCAGTGTGGTAAGGTTATTTCTTATGCATCGAGGCAGTTGAAGATTCACGAGCAGAACTACCCGACACATGATTTGGAATTAGCAGCAGTGGTCTTCGCTTTGAAAATATGGAGGCACTATCTGTATGGCGAGAAGTGCAAGATTTTCACTGATCATAAGAGCCTCAAGTACTTCTTCACTCAGAAGGAGTTGAACATGAGGCAACGGAGATGGTTGGAGTTGGTGAAGGATTACGACTGTGACATTAGCTATCATCCAGGTAAAGCTAATGTAGTGGCCGATGCTTTGAGTCGGAAGTCGTCAATAGCATCATGTTTGACAGTGCAGTTACCACTGCAGATCGAGATTCAGATGTTTGATTTGGAGTTTTACTCGAGTTGTCATGCACCGAGCTTGTCAGTGTTTACGGTGCAGCCGATTCTACGAGATCGGATCAGAGATGGACAACCCACTGATGAGGAGTTACAGCGTTGGAGGCAGAGAGATGAGGCCAAGGGTGGTCTTCTTTATACAGTTGTGGATGACATTGTTCAGTACCGTGGTAGGATGTGGGTACCGAACGTCGATCAGTTGAGAGCTGAGATTTTAGCAGAGGCTCACACAACTCCGTACTCCATTCACCCCGAAAGTACGAAGATGTACCGAGATTTACAGCTATTATATTGGTGGCCCGGGATGAAGAGAGACATCGGGAGAGTTGTGTCAGAATGCTTGACATGTCAGCAGGTCAAGGCAGAGCATCAGCGTCCAGCAGGACTTCTTAATCCTCTACCCATTCCGGTATGGAAGTGGGAGAACATCACGATGGATTTCGTAGTTGGCCTTCCGAGGAGTAACAGAGGGTGCACAACTATTTGGGTGATCGTGGATAGACTCACCAAGTTAGCACATTTCTTGCCAGTGAGGACTACTTACTCGTTGACACAGTATGCAGAGCTTTACATCAAGGAGATTGTTACACTGCATGGCATACCAGTGTCGATAGTATCAGACAGAGATCCGAGATTTACGTCTGCGTTTTGGAAGAGTTTGCACACAGCATTGGGGACTAGACTTTTGTTCAGTACAGCGTTCCATCCCCAGACAGATGGTCAGTCTGAGAGGGTGATACAGATTCTTGAGGACTTACTGAGAGCCTGTGTCATCGATTTTCAGGGCTCATGGGAGACGAGATTGCAACTAGTAGAGTTTACCTATAACAACAGCTTTCAGGCGTCTATAGGTATGGCTCCTTATGCAGCTTTGTATGGGAGGAGATGCAGATCTCCTATTCATTGGGATGAGGTTGGAGAGAGGATTTTATTGGGTCCCGAGATTGTACAGCAGACTGCAGACATTGTGATTCAGATTCGGGATCGTATGAGGACTGCTCAGAGTCGTCAGAAGAGTTATGCAGATACTCGACGACGAGATTTGGAGTTCGCAGTAGGTGATCACGTGTTTTTGAGAGTGTCACCTATGAAGGGAGTGGTACGATTTGACCGGAGAGGTAAGCTTAATCCGAGATATATTGGACCTTTTGAGATCTTGGAGAGAGTTGGCACATTGGCCTACCGTTTGGCCTTACCACCAGGGCTTGCGGCAGTGCACAATGTCTTCCATGTATCCATGCTACGGAGATACGTCTCGAATCCGGCGCATGTACTAGATTTCAAACCTTTGCAGTTAGTACCAGATCTAGTATTTGAGAAGAGGTCTGTTCGGATCTTAGCCAGAGAGGAGCGGAGACTTAGGACGCGGGTCATACCGATGGTCAGAGTCCAGTGGCTGAATCACTCGGAGGAGAAAGCTACTTGGGAGACCGAGGCAGACATGAGGACTCGCTACCCGGAGTTGTTCGGGTAAGTACTTTAGTTTCGAGGACGAAATTCAAATTAAGGGGGGGAGAATTGTAACACCCAGTATTTTTAGCACGTAAATTCGCATGCATAATTAGGGATTTTATTTATTTAGAATTTTAGATTATGGGTTAAATAATTATGTGAAATTATTTGTGCATGTTTTAAGTTATTTTTAAGCATTTAACTCATAATTAGTGATTTTCATGATTTATGGAAATTTAATTATTTTATCGCATAGACGGGACCGTGGACGGACGAGATGACAACTTTCTATCCAATTTATTTCATGAGACTTTTAAGAGCCCAAAAATATTATTTTGAGTTTTATCTCCTCAAAATATTCAGTATTTAATTTTATATATATTTTAGGAGTCCGTTTTTATTCAAATTTAGCCAAAATAGTGACTTTTAATTATCTTTAAAAATCCCCTAATTTAATATTTCGGGATTTGTGTTATATTATTTAAGTTATCATTATTTTTAAAGGTTAGGAATCTTTTATTTTAATAATGATCTCCTAATTAATTATTGGGATCATTATCTACCTAATTATTTTATACTAGTTATTAACCTATTATTAAACCTAAACCTACCCAACCCCACGTTTCCCACTCAGCCGCCATCACCCCCATCCTTCATAATCTTCTTCATCAACCAGCCATCCCCAAGGACTCCATAGCCACGTTTTTGAAGCTTTGAAGTTGGTTGTCATCGCCCCGTCGTCTCGGAATCATTCTACGCGCTTTCTTCTCTTCATCCTTCGGTGCTAGGCATGTTTTTCTTTCTCTTTTTGCACCATGACAGTATTAATTATGTGTGTGTTGTGTATGTATCGTAACCTTTAAGATTTTTTAGAAAGTGGCATCGGTTTTTGTTGTTGCAACTTGTTCTAATGTTTATTCCATCATTCTCACGTTTTATTCCTCCATGGCGGGTCCAGCTACTGGTCAAGGGTGTCCCTAGGTCGAGAGAGGGTGGTCTGGACTCGAGTGGCTCGAGTGGTTCGAGCCAAACGAGCCTAGGAAGCAAGCTAGGCTCGATCGGGTGTCCTAAGTCGCGCATGCTAGGGCTTTTGGAAGGGGCTTCGGGTTATGTGGTTCAGGGTGCATGGGGTCTGGACATGGGCTAGGTTCGAACCGCCCAGACGTGGGCTACGTCTGGGCGGCAGCGCTCCGACCAGGGGCGGCCGAAGCCGGCCGGCAGCAGCCAGGGAGTGGCTGCTGCTCACGGCCGCAGCAGTATTAGGAAGAGGGGAGATCGAGTTAGGGTGTTAGGGCTGGGTCCGGGTCGGGTCAAGGGCCTGGGTTGGGTCTGGAAAGTAGTGGGTCAAGTCGGGTTGGTCCGGGTTCGGGTTAAGTTAGTCGGGCTCGGGTATTTTATTTTTAAGATATTATTTAAGTTTAAGTGTTTAATGGGCCTAATTAAATCTCAAAATTTAATTGGGCTCCATTTAAATTCTTTTGGATTGAATTTATTTGTTATTGGGCTTATGTAAATTTAATTAAGTTAGTCCAATAATTTTTATGGGCTTGGGGGCCCATGAAAGTTATTGGGTCAGTCTTTGGGCTTTTGGGCCCATTGGGCCAGATTAGGTTGTTAATGGGCCAGAATTTAAGAAAATGGGCTTGTGTGTTAAGGCCAGCAGTGCAGTACAAACCAGGAGAAATTGCATGTATCCGAAATATATATTTAATTATTTTATGCATGAATGTTATTTTAGTATTTATATGTTAGTATAAAAATTAAATTAAATATATATGAAGGACACACATTTTATTTAAGTACATGCATTCATGAAATAATTTTATGGCATGATTTAATGTTTAAGGTTGAGCTAGAAAATAATTTTTATGTTGGAAGTTGAAGTAGTGTGACAATTTAAGGGGGACAAGTCCCCACGTGTTAAGGGCAGTTTACTGTCAATTTAAGGGTAGTTTACTACCAGTAAGAGGTGATTCGTCACCACCGCGTACGTTGGTTTTAAGAGACTGATCAGTCGAACCTTTAAGTTTAAGGTTACACTACGGATATGACCATGCGATGTTAGAAAAATTTTATGCTCAACAATGTTTATGTATGTAATATATGATTATATTTAAGATCAAGTTTAAGTAAGATTTTAAGTTATGATTCATGATTTTTAAGCATGCTCATTTATGTATATGTTATGTATTAGTATTTCAGTGATTTAAATTATTTTAAACCCTTGTTATGTTAGCATGTTGGGCCTCTAGGCTCACTACACTTATATGGTGCAGGTGAGTACGTAGAGGAAGATGTAGTTCCTACCGGGGGTGAGGACGTATGAGCGGACATGCAGTGATCCCCCATGACCGTCGGCTGAGTCTTTATGAACATTTTATGGATTATAAACTCTGTTCCTTATTTATTTTTATGTCTTTTCAGTGGTGAATTTTAGTACTAGTTTTATTAAATAATTTTATTGCATGCAAACTTTTAAGTGGATTGTTTGACAGTGTTTTATTTAAGTTTGACTCGGTTATTTAAGTAAAAATGTTGCATTTTATTTATGTTATTTTTAAATCTGTTTATTTTGTGCATATATGTATGGGCATGTATGTACATCTATGTTACTTAGTATTATTATTTTTTTAAAAAATAATAATAATAATTTTTTCGCATATATTATTTTAGAATGTTTGGGTCGTTTCAATTGTTTTCACTCCAGTTAGGGATATGATCACCACTCCTGCACCCGTAGTTTCTTCTGTACTTGATCCATCAAATTTCAGTATCTGTGGTTGAAAATCTACCCCATAGACGAGAATCTCCACTTCCTCTAGTATTGACTCATCTAGACCTGGATGATTAGCTTAAAAATCTGCAATGGTTTGTCCTTTCATGGACTTTTTAGGGTAATAGACCAAAGTGAACTCTACTAAAGCTAATGATCATTAACCTATTGTACCTGATAACACTGGTCTACTGAGCATATACTTTATCAAATCAGTTTTTGACACAACAAATACTGTTGACTGAATTAAATAGTGCCTCAGCTTAGTATATGCGTAGAACAATGCTAAACATAGATTTTCAATTGAAGAGTATTTACATTCTCCATCATTAAGTGAACGACTTAAATAATATACAGCATGTTCCTTAACCTCATCATTATTTTTGGCTAATAAACACCCTATTGATTCTGGATCTGCTGCAATATTAAATCTCAAAGGAACTTCATACCTTGGAGTCATCAAGACTAGTGATTTGGATAGATACTTTTTTATCTTTTCTAAGGCCTCTTGATGATGAGATCCCCACACAAATGTCTCGGTGTCCTTGAGTTTCAAGAGCTGAGAGAACTCTCGAGTTTTCCCCACCAAATTGGAAATGAACCTCCTCAAGTAGTTTACTTGGTCAAGGAACCACTATAATTCTTTTTTGTTCTTTGGGGGTTTGGCCTCCAAGATTACTTTGGACCTATCCTGATCCACTTCAACGCCTCTCTGGTGCACCAAGAAACCCAAGAAGTTCCCTGATTTAACCCCATAGGAACATTTAAATGGATTATGTAAGGCCCAAAAATATTAAGTTATGAATTATGGGATTTAAGATTTAAATTCCAAATATGAGAAAATATGAATTAGAGAATGTATGGAAACTATAGATTTCCATTTCGGGTCGAAAATATTTAATTTGAGGATTTTCAGGTTTTAAGATTTTAATATCCGGAATTCTTAAATTAAATGAAGAGAATATTTAAATTAAGTATTTATGGGATTTAGGATTTAAATTATGAGTTTGCAAATAAGGAAAAGTTCAGGGACTAAAATGCGATAAGGTCCGAAATGATTTAATTATAATCCGAGAATATTTATTTTGAGAATATTTAGATTTTAGATTTAAATTCTAATATTCTTAAATTATTCAGGATTAAAATGGAATTAAATCGCTTGTCCGGGGACTAGTTTGCAAATAGGCCAAAGTTGAGGGGCCAAAGTGCAATTCTCCTTGCAACTTGAAATTTATACGTGTGTCATGGATGAAATGAATCATATTTTTTGCCCAAAACCCAGCAAGGAACCGAGAGCAAAGAAAAGAGAATGGTTAAGCCATTTTTCAACCTTTCAAGCTCCGATAAAAATCGATCCGCCCGGTAGAATTTCCGATTGATCATAGATTTGTGATCACAGCTCCGAGTGCTTCGTTTTGACGTAAGTTTTATGAAGTTCTACCATGTTTGAATTTTAAGTTGTTGTTAGAATTAATATTTAATTGTTTAAACAAGTTCTAGTATATACGACGATAGTATATCTAAGACGGATCGAGAAAATATCATCGTTTGGACATGTTTTCGAATTTTGAAAGAATTGTGAGAAATCTAAAAATTATAAGCTGCTATGTACGTGTATGTGTGGTGGAAATGGTGATGATATAGTATTAAGATGATAGAAATATTGATGTTTAACCAATTGGAATTATAGATTTCGAACCGTTACGCCGCCGGTTTGCAATTTAATCCGATATCAGCTATAGATTGAACTTAGCACTAAATATCAGATTCGAGAATGATATTAAGAATATTGTACACTTCATTTCAATTGGACATTGAAGTTATCGCAGTCGAATCGACGAGTTTGAGTTGTTTGAACAAGCAAAGTTGAATCAAGAATTTGATCAACTATCAACGTCGAGGAGCAAGCGTGAAATGAATAGAAGTTATATACGTCATCAGATTTGATGCTAGCAAGTTTGAATATTTCAAAGCTATGATCGAAAGGTATGATTCGACATTATCCTCGCCAGGTAGAACAACTCGAGAACGTGGTGGTTTTCGAGTTTTCCTAAAATCACATACATATCTGGTTAAGTGCTCTTATGTGATTTATTTGCTATTGTTGCTATAAATGATTATTGAATTGTGTGTTCAAGATGTGTATAAAATTTGTATGATTTAGTGCATCAAGATTATGTTGCATTCATCTTGAACCCTACATTGAAAATCACAGAGGGCTGATTGGCCTAGAGTGTATATGACGTTTGGAGGACTGTAGTTGAGTGGCACGGATTGTAGATTTACTTCCAGAGCTAGAAGACTCACTATAGTTGCACCAAAGTCAGGGGAATTGAGATATTTAACGCCACCTCGATTGGGTGAGTTGGTGGTTAGTTAAAGGTTTTATTCCCCGGGATCCCAAGAACCAAGATTTGATTGTTATCAGACTTGATAGCCTATTCCTTGAAACATGCATTGCATTTATGCATTAACCTAGAGATTTCTATGGTTTAGAATATGCGTTTATAAAGGCTAGCATGTTATTAGATGTCATTCGAAATGTGAATGTGTTTGTATGCTTGATGAACTGATATGTTATAATAATTTAGGAATCGGTTATGCTCCTATATTTTACATGTTCTGACATGTTTGAGATTTAAGATTATTATAGCATATAGAAATATTATGCTTAAATGATGTATATGCATGTCGTTCATACTGAGATGTATTTCTCACCGGATTTATCCGGCTGCTGCTTTGTTTGTATATGTGCATTGCATTAGGTTTGGGGCATGAGCGATTCAGATGTGGCTTGGATAGCTCGAGATTGAGAAAGATTAGCATGTGGTGACTTCGGGCCAAGAATAGATTGCTGTCAAATGCATGTTAGAAAGTGTTGGTTTAGTTTGAGCTTTGAAAACTTAGAATTGAGTTTATTGTATTGCACCTTAGAAACATGTATGTGATTATTGTTATGTCTAGATATGCTTGTGTTTATGCTTGTGACATGTTGAGATTATGTATGCAATTTTTCAGATTTGAAATAGCCCTAGCAACTTTGATCTTTGTTGTAGCCTTTGGTTAGTTTTGTAAATTTCACCGACCCTTCTTGGTAAAATGGGTATAACTGTTTACTAAAAATTCCGATTAGGGTGCAGTTGGCGGCATTGGAAAGCTAAGACAAAGATCTACAACTGTGATGGTTATCATTTTTCCAGATTTTGTACAAAACCCATGTGCAGGCGCGCCTGAAGAGGGGGCAGGCGCGCTTGGGGTCCTGAAAAAAAAATTGTTTTTTTTTTTCTGCGACATGATTTTGCATCGCCAAATGTATGTTTTTGCGTTGCCAAATGTCTTGAATTATTTTTGTTAATGTTGTTTATTCATTAATTGATCTTTAAGATGAGATTAGCACCCGAGGTCCCCACAACAGTTGTTATCAGAGCATAAAGTCTTGGACTAAGATAGAAGCTGAGCGGGGTAGATTTAGTCGCATGCATTTATAGTATTGCATGATTATGCTTTACTTGAATTGAGAAATTGTATGCGAACATTATATATTAATTGAACACTGCTTGCTTTACTGATATGAGAATTACTGCTTATATGCTGATATGTATGCATGATTTTTTGAATTCATCAGAATAAGTGAATTCGTTGTAAGCATGTATTATTTGAAAAGCATGAGCATTTTCAAGTATGTGTTCTATTCAGAAGCATGAGATTATATGTATGTTATACTGAATTGTATTTTATAATCTCTGCAATATATATTGCTTCTGTTATTGAATAAGACAGATTGTGCAGCTAGCATGAGAACCTCAGACAGAACAGAACCTCAGACAGAACAAAACAATGTTGAGGTAAGGTTTTGAGCCAATCGATAAGATGATTGCCCTGAGGAGTATGTTAGTTGAACAAATCCAGAGCTATTAATCACCAACTCAGAAAGATACAGAATATGCTATGTCAAGAAAAGGGTTGAGTTGAAAAGCTGGATCAGTTGTTCCAGTGAAGAATATTCAGATGAACATAGAAACAGCCTGGTTTTACATCAACTACATGGCTTAGCAAGAAGTTGGTAAATTGTACAGAAGAGTTTATTGCAGAGCAGACGTACTGAAATGGTTTGGCAGGTAAGTAAGAAGAATTGTTTCTTTCTGTATGTAATAGAGAAGATAGAAAAGAAAAATTTTCCAAACAGAATCATAGCCACTTGAATGAGTTGATTGAAGCCAGAGATAGAATAAAGAAACTGCAAACCGGTTTTATAAAGCAGAGTAGAATTTTATTCACGCCTCTGTAATTGTAAAAAACTATGATCATCACCTCCACTACAACTTCCGTAGCAGTATAGCTATGAAGCAAGAGATAGTGATAATAGCAGCAAAGATTGATTCAGCCTAAACTCCAGCAGATGAAGAAATATAAGCATATCTCCCCTAGCTGAAACAGATCAAGAGAAAATTTGAATGACAGATAATTTCATAGGCAATAAGCAAGTACAGAAAATGAGGCTCAAGTTGCACCAGATAATGAGATTGCAGGTAATTGAGTAATTGACTGCATCTGCTTATATCTTGATTGCATAGCATACATTCATAGATCAATGATTTGTTATGCTACAATATATGTATCTGTTGAGCCTTTATTAATTGTATGTGCTGAGTCTTTGCCTTTGAGTAGATGGAAAATATTTGGTAGATTCGACAGAACAGATAAAATACAGATTTGAGGAAATAAGATTGAATGTGATAATATATGACTTGAGTATTAAACTAGCATGCATTATAGATAGTAATGCAATAACTGAGTACCAGTTAACAGCTGATTGAATCCATGCACTGATTAAGCAATAGTTAAGATATGAGTTTCAGAAATTAGATTTTTGTTATTTCGGTACTGGTTATATAAAGATTAAAGTGGAAGAATGTTGAAAGAATTCTAGTCGATATACTGAACTAGTATAGAATTAACCTAGAATTGACAGATATGTCAGTGGTTAGAATGTACAGAAATAGTTCAATGACATATTCCGACCTTTCTATGATATGAATGCAGTTCTATATAGAGTGGTGTCTAGTACGAAAAGCTTATGACAACTCGTATAGAAAATCACTACTTGAACTGAAGAACTCCAAAAACAGCAGAATATTGATTAGCACAGAATTATTCTAGTACCGAAGTGAGTATTAATTATATGACAACAAGTTAAGTCGAATAGATAATATTCGACTATTGTCAAAAGGGAATTAATAGCTAAACTCGTGTCAATAGAGAATAAGAAAAATCAGTTACAGTTGAGCTTTCTCTTCACTTTTACTGAAGCTATTACATCATAGAAATCATGATTCTTGAATTTCTTGATATCGATTCTGAGGTTGTGTTATTTGACCTCGATCAATTTTGATTGCCTCTTATTCTTTTGCTAGAGTCTGCTTTGATTCACCCGCTGTCATTCAGAATATTTGATTTTGACTGACATTTCCTTGAGCGAGTTCCTTTGATTCGAATTTGAGAGTCATTGATTATTTGATGTATATATTCATTATATTTTGATGTTTTTGGCTCGTAACTGATAGAAATTCAGATTCAAAGTATCCACAAGATTTATGGGTTGATTGCATGATTACCATTGACTTGGGAAATAGAAAGAAGAATTAGATGACTGCTTGATCGATTGAGTACAGATCTATAATTTTTGTACTTTTGTACTTGAGTTTCTAGACAGATACCCAAACAATCAAAATTGTTGCAATCCAAGCTAAGCTATACTAGTTTGGAAATATTACAACAACATTGAAATTAGATCAAGCATTGAAAATTCGATTGAGAACGCTAGATTCATAGATCAGATAAGACAGCAGATCAGATCAGATTAGATGAATTTTGTGGTGAAGAATCGTTTGAGGATGCCAGATATTTTAGATATGGAATATCATATTCTAAAAGAGGCATATAACAACAGATTTAATATCCATTCAGTTTTCTACACATGTATGACTTACATGTAGTCATGACTTGGAAATCAGTATTGGTGAAAGAAATGAAAGCAGATACGACAGAATTAACATTGCCAATACTAAAATTCCAGTAAAAGAAGCAGAAAAGAAGAACCCAAGTGATTTCTGTAACAGATTAGTTACATAAGAGCTGAAAGAAGATCAACTTTATGAAAAATTTTATTTCGACTCTACTCGAATCGTCATGATTATGCGATTTAGATTGTAGCATATTTCGACAGATTCAAGAATATGTTGTATTAGACATGATACAAACATAAAAGAGATACTTGTTACGAAGTTAGCAAGATGATCAGATTACAGGAATTATTGAAATCTATTGTCGAGATAGAAACTTTCGATGTGTTTTCTAAATTGTGGCATTGATTGTCAGATGTTCTAAGTATTTGGTTGTATGAGATTTCATTATATCATCCTCCGATTATTGGACTATCAAATGTGATTATTCAGATTTCCGAGGATATGCTCAGAACTATAGTACTAGATTCGGTACTAGTTGATTGATTATTTGCCACTTGATTACTATATTTCTTGTGACAGCTATCTGATATATATATAGAGACAATATTTTGATTTTTTAGATGATAAGAAAAGCAGAATTGTCTTTATATTGAAACGGTATTTCAGAAATATCAGCTATCAGACCAGATATGAGTCAAGAAAAGATAGAGAATGTGAAGAGTTATTGAACAGAATAAGAACAGAGCAGCATAGACAGAGTTAGCAAATGAGAAACATATATATATTTTGAAGCCTGAACAGAATGATCAGCAAAGAAGTTCTTTCCCGAGCATTATTAGGTTCAGAAAGATATTTCAAAAGTGAATCAATAATTGATCCCTGTGAGTATTTGATCTAGCTTATTGATTAATACTCAATCTAGAATTGTCAGATAGATGAATTTTTATCCATATGCATTGGCTGAGAATAGCAGCTAGAATATGTATGTGCATTCAATTCAGATAAAGCAGAAGCCGCTAAGATTTTAAGAGAAGCAGACTAACCGATGCAGAGTTAGATCACGAGAAAGAGAAACTTAGATATAAGTTGACTCAGTGATTATATGTTAATGAGAATAGATATGATTGCAGAAGCGATCAGAAATAAGAATAAGATACTATAGAAGAGAAGATCTCAGAATAAATATCTAAAGCTCAGAGAATTGAATTAAGTATTACTTCAGTCAGCTATACAGCCTACGAGATTCAGTAAGCAGATCGAATGCGATTTTGAGGACGAAATCATTCCTTAGAGGGGAGGAATTGTAAGGCCCAAAAATATTAAGTTATGAATTATGGGATTTAAGATTTAAATTCTAAATATGAGAAAATATGAATTAGAGAATGTATGGAAACTATAGATTTCCATTTCGGGTCGAAAATATTTAATTTGAGGATTTTTGGATTTTAAGATTTTAATATCCGTAATTCTTAAATTAAATGAAGAGAATATTTGAATTAAGTATTTATGGGATTTAGGATTTAAATTATGAGTTTGCAAATAAGGAAAAGTTCAGGGACTAAAATGCGATAAGGTCCGAAATGATTTAATTTTAATCCGAGAATATTTAGTTTGAGAATATTTAGATTTTAGAATTAAATTCTAATATTCTTAAATTATTTAGGATTGAAATTGAATTAAATCGCTTGTACAGGGACTAGTTTGCAAATAGGCCAAAGTTGAGGGGCCAAAGTGCAATTCTCCTTGCAACTTGAAATTTATGCGTGTGTCATGGATGAAATGAATCAGATTTTTGGCCCAAAACCCAGCAAGAAACCGAGAGCAAAGAAAAGAGAAGGGTTAAGCCATTTTTCAACCTTTCAAGCTCAGATAAAAATCGATCCGCCCGGTAGAATTTTCGATTGATCATAGATTTGCGATCACAGCTCCGAGTGCTTCGTTTTGACGTAAGTTTTGTGAAGTTCTACCATGTTTGAATTTTAAGTTGTTGTTAGAGTTAAGATTTAATTGTTTAAACAAGTTCTAGTATATACGACGATAGTATATCTAAGATGAATCGAGAAAATATCACCGTTTGGACATGTTTTCGAATTTTGAAAGAATTGTGAGAAATCTAAAAATTATAAGCTGCTATGTACGTGTATGTGTGGTGGAAATGGTGATGATATAGTATTAAGATGATAGAAATATTGATGTTTAACCATTTGGAATTATCGATTTCGAACCGTTACGCCGCCGGTTTGCAATTTAATCCGATATCAGCTATAGATTGAACTTAGCACTAAATATCAGATTCGAGAATGATATTAAGAATATTGTACACTTCATTTCAATTGGAGAACAACTCGAGAACGTGGTGGTTTTTGATTTTTCCTAAAATCACATACATATCTGGTTAAGTGCTCTTTTGTGATTTATTTGTTATTGTTGCTATGAATGATTATTGAATTGTGTTCAAGATGTGTATCAGTATTTGTATGATTTAGTGCATCAAGATTATGTTGCATTCATCTTGAACCCTACCTTAAAAATCACAGAGGGCTGATTGGCCTAGAATGTATATGACGTTTGGAGGACTGTAGTTGAGTGGCACAGAATGTAGATTTACTTCCAGAGCTAGAAGACTCACTATAGTTGCACCAAAGTCAGGAGAATTGAGATATTTAACGCCACCTCGATTGGGTGAGTTGGTGGTTAGTTAAAGGTTTTATTCCCCGGGATCCCAAGAACCAAGATTTGATTGTTATCAGACTTGATAGTCTATTCCTTGAAACATGCATTGCATTTATGCATTAACCTAGAGATTTCTATGGTTTAGAATATGCGTTTATAAAGGCTAGCATGTTATTAGATGCCATTCAAAATGTGAATGTGTTTGTATGCTTGATGAACTGATATGTTATAAGAATTTAGGAATCGATTATGCTTCTATATTTTACATGTTCTGTCATGTTTGAGATTTAAGATTATTATAGCATATAGAATTATTATGCTTAAATGATGTATATGCATGTCGTTCATACTGAGATGTATTTCTCACCGGAGTTATCCGGTTGCTGCTTTGTTTGTATGTATGCATTGCATCAGGTTTTGGGCATGAGCGAGTCAGATGTGGCTTGGATAGCTCGAGATTGAGAAAGATTAGCATGTGGTGACTTCGGGCCAAGAATAGATTGCTGTCAAATGCATGTTAGAAGGTTTTGATTTAGTTTGAGCTTTGAAAACTTATAATTGAGTTTATTGTATTGCACCTTAGAAACATGTATGTGATTATTGTTATGTCTAGATATGCATGTGTTTATGCTTGGGGCATGTTGAGATTATGCATGCAATTTTTCAGATTTGAAATAGCCCTAGCAACTTTGATCTTTGTTGTAGCCTTTGGTAAGTTTTGTAAATTTCTGCACCGACCCTTTTTGGTAAAATGAGTATAACGTTTTACTGAAAATTCCGATTATGGTGCGGTTGGCGGCATTGGAAAGCTAAGACAAAGATCTACAACTGTTATGTTTATCATTTTTCCAGATTCTGTACGAAACCCATGCGCGGGCGCACCTGAAGAGGGGGCGGGCGCGCCTGGGGTCCTGAAAAAAAAATTGTTTTTTTTTTGCGACGTGATTTTGCGTCGCCAAATGTATGTTTTTGCGTCGTCAAATGTCTTGAATTATTTTTTGTTAATGATGTTTATTCATTAATTTCTCCTTAAGATGAGATTAGAGCCCGAGGTCCCCACAGATTCAATTTGAGATCATGGTTCCTCATTTGCTCAAAACTCTTTTTCAAATGATCTACAAGATCCTCGGTCTTTTTGGATCTCACCACAATATCATCAATATATACTTCAATGAAGTGATAAATCATGTAATGGAAGATGACATTCATTGCTCGTTGTACGTTGCGCCAGCACTTTTTAGATCAAATGGCATTACAAGCCATTCAAAAGCGCCGATTGCTCGTAGACATCTAAATGCAATCTTCGTTGTGTCTTCTTTAGCAATATTTATCTGGTACCCGGAGTACCCATCCATGAACGATAGTAGTAACAAAATTGAAGTTTCTAATTTCATTTTTGTATAAATTCATTTCAACCATCATATAAATTCTCCTATCTAATTGAAAGTGTATTAAGATATTATTCTTGTACTAAAGAAAGTGAAAACTTCAAATTTATAATATTCACCACATTCTAATTACAAGAAAAAAATATATATTATCTCTTGAGAAAATATATATATCAAATATTTCTTTGTCTCCAAATTATCAATATAGTTAATTTTTTTTCAATGCGTTGAAAATTATTGATAAGTCTTTAAATCAACCTTTAAAGACTAATTACTACTAATAATATTACCATGACCAACCATATTCCTAGCCTCTCCCACAAACCCACATTCTATTAATAAATTTTAATCAATTGCATTATATCTAAATATTTTATATATTTACTGTTTGATTATTAATTAGGCTTTATGCCTCAATTAATCATAAATCCTCACATCTTTTGAAATTCCTTATTCCTACAACAATGTACCTCACGTTTGAGGCTACCATTTTATTCATTAAATTATTTTCTTCCTCTTAAAGTGTAGGAACCCATTTACTTTCTTCCTAGTAACCGAAGAAACACATTTGCAAATTGGATTGTTATTTTAACTTCCAAAATATATTTTATATATATATATATTTAATATGAAATTATTACTATTTAAAAGTTGTAACTAATTTTCATAAATTCTTTTCAATGTGATAATAATTTCTTCTAATTAAATTGACAACCTTTCAAGTCCCTTTTGTATAGTATATAAATCCTCCCAACCCACTTTCACTTTTCTTACAAAGAGAGTAGATAGACAAGACGTAAATCTAATATTTTGTCACCACCTAATTTTCTATTCCGATTGTTTTTCACTTTGGCCAATTTCCAGCGCCAACTTATCCCCCCTCCATACTAGTATCTGCTCATTATTTTTATTAAATTAGATTATAGTAGCAACATAAGGATAGAAGGCCACCGAAAACAATCGTCTTTCGAGTGAAGATATTGGGTATTGTGTACTTGTAGATGTTTAAAGATTCTCGAGGTATATAATATTTTATCTAGGCCGTGAAGTTGATGATAGAGGATGATTCATAATAGTTTTTCAATATGAATCTGAAATCGAGGTAAGTGGGTTTTACGTTTTAAAATCTTATCTATGCTTTAAAATTTCGACTGTTAATATATTTTTTGAAATCCTTGTTATGTACTTCTATCCGTGATACAATTTTGTTAAAAGTGTTTTTGGCACTGTTATTACTCGAATTAGGAGTGGAAAGGAAATTTTCGATCCATGATAAGTTTACGGCCCTGATGCGATGGGTAATAATAATCGTTTAAGGCCTCATCCTCTTAGAGGAGTAACAATTAGGAACTGATTAGTTAGCCACGAATAAGGAGATGAATTTCAGTGTCGGGCCAAGTTAAGTTCAGTCATGTCAAGTTTCGTTATGATATTTTTTCTATGCTATGTTATGATAAAAATGCAGAAAAATTTGAAGATGAAGAGCATATCTAATATTGGGCTGATGAAAAAGGATAAATTTAGAAGTGCTGCTATCATTTGAGTTCTTTGTCCCTATGATGATAAGTTTTAGCTTCCGCAGATGTATTTGGTTTATGATTTTTTTTATGGGATGTAATAATAAATTTTGTCATAAAATGATATACTGGTTTTTGGTTAAATTCTGTACTATGAAGCTTGTTATTTTTCAACGTTAAAAAATTGTTAAATAACATCGATGTCGACCAACCCCGGTTTCAGGGCGTGACAATAGTAATTCATTATCTTTTTGTTGGTCAAATTATAGTTTGTAGACTTTCTAATGTTTCGTACCTTTAGGTCATTTAATCCGATTCAGTTTCTCCAATTTTGAATATTTAATGAAATAGGTCTTTTGTGATTTATCAGTGAGACGAGTTCGTATTGCTCATATGTACAATAAAAAATAATGTTTTAAAACAATTTTGTTTATATGTAACTTAAACAGAAGATCAGTTTCACGAAATTCATCATATCACCCTCAAATTCACACAAAATTAATTATCATATCTAGCTACAAATCAAATGAAATTCAATTTTATTTTATTTTTGTGGTACAACCTGCGGTTGGATTATTCAATTCCACCTGATTGCGGTTGAAATGTGCTAGGATCCTATTCGCAGGGCTCCATTATAACTTTCAGGACTTGTTGAAAATACACTCTAGGTTTGTAACATCTCATAATCATCTGCTACAAAAAATTCATCCCCCACCATTTGTGGTCTTGTTATTCTTGAAAACATGATATCAGATGCTTTCAAGCCCATTAGATGCTTGAGTCATGCTGAATGCTACACAAAAATTCATTTACTAAAGTTCATAACTAAGACCGCAACACTCGTTAGACGCAAGGTTTACCTCGTAACCTACTAAATCAACCCCACTGAAAGAACACATAGGCATCTGATCATGTAAAATTCAACGCATAACTTCATGATAAAATTTTGCACCCGTGAAATTGTCTATGCGTGTGATGAAGGAACTATAACATCAAGAACATGATAGTCTTTATTGGTTTCTTTTAATTAATTTCAAATCAGCGCCTCAAGATGAGATTTGATGAACAAACACAAGGGAATTCGATTTTCATGGCAATGATTGGACTACATGGGCCCACATGAAAATTGAGATCCCCACATAAAAATTGGCCAATCATGGCCAAGGAAATACAGAGAGATATTGCCCCCTCTGTAGGGTCGACATTCTCCCAAACATAGGATCATCATAGATTATTACACCATCACCATCTGATAACGCAAACCAAATGTACACATTGTACATTATCAATCATAGCTTTCTACTTGAGGTCTTTGAAATAATAATATTTCAGGAAGAAATTTTCATTAATTTTCCTATCTCGACTACCTCTTCTTGGTCGGACAACAAAAAAAGAAATTTTCTATGAATTTCACATAATAGTACGTGATAACTGATTTGTGTCACATAATTGAATGTGAATATGGTAATTGAATGTGAAATATTTCATTCAACACAATGATGACTGTTGGGTGATATGTATCAATATATTTTTAATTATTGATACATTTTTTTTGTGTATTTCCTTCTAAGAAAGCAAGATGACAAAGCTTCAAAGTAATTGGAGACTTGTCCCTTGATTAGAAACCACATATATATATAATATCTATATATCTATATAATATCTATATAATATATATATTATATATATATAATATATATATATATAACCAAACAAGTCACTTAAAAAGAATGCTACAATTTTCCCGCTCAAATTGATTACTTTAAATAGTATTACATTTAATTTTAAAGTAATAATTCAAAAAATGCAACATTAATTTCTTATTAAAAAAATTTAGCTAATCTTTACCTCATCAATTTCTGTGTACTTCTTAAACAATTAAAACTCTCGAAATAATGAATATTTATTGTATGACTCTTCGATTTACGTGCATTCTTCCATTAAAATAACGGTAAATGAACGAAAAATCCCCACCCCATGTCTGAAATTTAAGATCAGTCCCTAGCTCAGAATACATTTGTTTTCACTTCCTGACTACATGATTTTATGTGTTTTAACTCCCTAGTGCATACCTAAGTTCTCAATTGCCCTTATTTTATAATATAATTCCATTAATACCCTCATGTATATTAAATTGTAATATAATATGACTTATTCCTTCTCCACCATTCCCTGGTAAATCACTATTGGAGATACGACATTCCATGCCGAAAATGAGAAGAAGAAAATTGAAGGACAAATCGGCAACGAAGGAAGAATCGGTCGAAGCTACAACGGAGAAAAAATGTCCAAGAACTACAAATATGAAGAAATCTAAGAAAGGTACGGATGAAAATCATATTTTCCCCAATTTTTAGGGTTCGTTTTTTCTGAAATTTTTGGGTGTTTTGAAAGTATTATTGTTTGTTTCAGGTTACTAAAAACTCATTTCCCCCAATTTCTAGGATTTGTTCTTGATATTTCTACGCAGTAGCTTTTTTAGTTGTTTTGAGATGAATTTATGATATATTGTTTGAATTCAAAAATTAGGTTTAGCGATTTATTTTTAGCAATTATTCGACATTTTCATGTTGTTGGAATTCAAAAATTCAAAAATCAGAAAGAAGCATTTTTTTTCTTGGTTTAAACAGTGTGAAAGAAGGTTGCTGTGTTTGACGATGAAAAGTGTGAAAGGGAAAAATTTTAACATGACAATTGACTTAAGAGAAACGATGTTCATAGTGGAGGGATTTGATTATTTTCTTTGCTTTTTCTCAATGTACGCCCAGTGTCAAGAATTATTGGATGAAAAAGGAGTCGGTTACATTTGTTAATTTCAAAACTATGAAATTTTTGGGACAAATATCCATTAGGTGTTGTGGTTTATTTTTAGGCAATTATTCGATATTTTTCGTGCACTATAAATTATTGCTCCACTAAACCTATATTTTAAATTAGATTTAACTTCAGTGGAATGAGATTTGGGAAGTTACTAAATCCATTTTTTAAAAAATTTCGATGCGATAAGCTTTGTGAATGTCGTGTCTAATTTCTCTCCACTACAAAATAATGTTAATTTGTCATTTTTGTTGCATATATATACTGTTATGGTAATTTTTCTTGGTTGTGTTTGTACTAATTATTTGTATAATTTTTTTTTTGGTTTTTAATATAGAAATGGCTGGATAAGACAAACTAGTTAATGATTATAATGAGAAGAATAGTGGGAAGGAATATTTTTCACGATGTTCTCCTCCTTATTTTAAAACTGTGATGGGAGAATTGAAGCAAGTCCTGGGCGAGGAGCAGAGAAGTAGGATAAATGATACTCCTTTCGCTAAATGGATTGATATGCCCGTCCTTGCGATTAGTAGTGGCCGGATTGATTATTTTCTAAACAGATTTCAGGCTGATTCATGTTCTTTTTTGGTTGGTAATGACATTACCATTCCTTTCAAATCAGCAGATTTCTCTATTGTTCTCGGATTGCATCATAGTGGCCAACCGATTGACTTGGACCTGAAACTGGACTCCATATTTTAGAGGTGTCATTTTGACGGCAAAGTCACCAATGCCCACCGAAAAGCAATTTATAAAAAAACTACTTTTACTTGCAAGAAGTGATGATGAGAGTGACATGGATGATTTTGTTAGAATTTTTATTTTGTTCATTTTTAACTGCATAATATTTCCCACCAGTAATTATATCACTCCTGGTTTTATATTTTCTTATCTGGATGATCTTACAATCTTTTTTAAACATGCTTGGGGAGATGCTGCCTTCCGATTTCTATACCGAGAAATATGTCAAATCGAAAGAAAGCTTTATGTCGATGGATGCACGGTTGGATTGATGGTTAGTATACAGCTTTAATAATTATGATCTTAGCATATTTTTAATAAATTTTATTTTATTATTTGTTTTAGGCTTGGTTAAATGAGACTATCCCAGTTTTAGGGGTACGACATGCTTTAAATGTTTACCCTCGGTTGTTTGGGTGGGAAAGAAGCAATATACCATTGAATGCAATTGAAATTGAATCATTGTTGAAACGCATAGATTCAACTCAGGTGCTTTCTATTATTCCAGCTTATTAATGTAGTTGTGTAAAATTCATGGTTGGGTTGGTTTGATATTTATTTTATTGATTTTTTTTAATTGTGTGTAGGTTCTGTCGATACATCCATTTTGTGATAAAGAAAATTTATTGTTGGATATCAAGCATGTTTTAAAGCAAGACGAGGGTAGTTCAAAAGCAAAACGATTTGAGAAAATTGTCATGAAACAAATGGATGAAATAAAGATGTTGAAAAATAGGTGTGCTGAATTAGAGGATGGAAATGTGAGATGTAGAATGAATCTCAAAGAAGTTGTGGTTGATAAATGTGACAAAATTGATGAATCTGAGGAGAAGGTTGATAAATCCAAGGAAGAAGTTACTTTTGAGTTATCACATGATAGAGTCGCTCACTTTAATGATTGTGTTGATGTAATGGTGCAAGAAGTTGTTGAAAATTTGGCGAGAGAAATCAAAGAATTAGAGGGATCTAATTCTTTGAATGTATCGATTGATGAGATGGAAATTGGTGTCGAACGTAATGAATTGGTGCGTAATAGTGTTGATGGTTTAAAAGAAGAAGAGAATTATGTGTTAGGAGGTGACTCCGGAAATAGATCCGCAGATGAAAGTAGTGGTGGTAGTGCAGTTGCTACTTCCGAAGTAGAGAAAAAATCTGTTTTTCAATCTTCAATTATGGATAATGTGAGGAACAGGGCTGATCGTGTGAATAAAAAAAAAGGTTCCATGTTTGTGACTCCACCTAGCTCAACACCAAGACATAAGAGGAAGGTGACAAAACTGGTAAATGGAGCATACTTTAATCCCATTTTTATTATTTTAAGTTTAAGTTTACTGTTTTGATTTTATTAGTTATATTGTCGTTATCGATATTTGGATTTCACTAAATATATCGCCACTTTGGGACAAGAATTTGTAGATTGTGACAAGGAAGACAATACTCCTTGCAAGGTTTCCATGGAAAAATTCAAAGGTAGATCCAATTTTTGTGGATATGAAGAAGTAGATGATGAAGAGAGGAAATTGGTGACAGACTTTCTTGGTAGAAATGAATTGGAGTATGTCGATCTTCCATACATATATTTTCTTATTTTCGTAATAATTTTTCCTAATTTTTTTTATGGAATTGAATTTTCTGTTGTTGTAGTATTGTCGTTTGGCAAGATGAGGTTATGAGGTTAAGTGGACCAATATTATGTCCTTTTCTATTTGGTGAACCCGTCGAGTCTGAGATTATTAATGTTTACATGAGAATTATGCAAAAGCAAAGTTTAGAGCATGGATTTGAAATTTATTGCATGGACACAATGGTGCAGGTTCGTGGCAGTTTGAATTTTTTTGTAATTGTTATTCTTTTTCGTTTTACTAGATTATATAAGATCCATTTGTATATGTTGTCTTGAATGTGTAGAGAGAAATTCTTACGAAGTTGAAACTAAATGGGAAAAGGAGGATGATACACCGAAATGGTTATGGAGTGTTCTGTGCACAGATGACATCTTTCACAATGGGTAGATTTCAGGAACTAAGTGAAGATGTATTTAGAAGATGCAAATATATCATTTTTCCCATGAATGACGAGTGGCACTGGTTTTTATTGGTTTACAAATGAGATGAAAAGACATTTAAACTGTGGAACTCCATGCACAATCCATTCTCAGTCGGGACAGCAAAAGTTTATGTAAGTTTAATTATATTATATTTAAATGCAATTTAAGATTGAATTTTGAAAGTATTGTTTGTTGCAGACAAATTTTTTGGCTGGTTCCATACGTCACTTATCAAGATTCGACATAGTCAGTGAACCAGTGTTAAGAGAACAGTGTCGCCAACAAGGTGCAACCCTCGATTGTGGTGTTTATACATGCATGTGGTTGGAGTGTCTAGCTCGTGACACCGATGACATCTGGAGCTATGCACAAGATGTGAATATGGACACTTATCGAGCACGTGTGGCAACCATAATATTATCCGATGAAAATGGATTATTAAAAAACAAGTTTGAGTAATTAATAATTTGTCATTAAACTTATGGTTAAGAAGTTATAAAAGTATTGGATTTTGAATAGTGCAAGTACGTCGATCTGTTGGTTTAAATTATGTAATGAAGATGAACATGATTGTTGCAAATTCTTATTTTTTTTCCGAATCATGGTTGTTGCAGTTCTTAATGATCTAAAATTGTGCATGAACTACATTTAGAATTTTTGATACGAACGTGCACAATGTCTAGGTACAGAAACTACCTGATCGAGTATAGAAATTATTGAGTACAAAAAAGACCGGATAAAGTACATTGGTGTTAAAATCAAGCACAGTGTGCACATGATTTGAGTACAATATGTCATCGATCGAGCACAAGTAGTACTTGATGATGGACAATTAAATAAAGTACAAAATATAGCAGATTAAGTACATTAAGTTCCTAATCGAGCATCGTGTGCACATGAATTGAGTACTATATTTCGTGAATCGAGCACAACCTAGAGTGAGTCATATTAAACAAGCTAAGGAGCACAAATGATTTTCCAGATGAAGTTATAGAGGGAAAATGTCATGGTGCACAATCATGGTCAGTAAACATCTAAAAATTTCAAGATATTAGTGACACAATATCTTCAATCTAGATGAATACATATGAGAAAAAAATGTTTCACTAGTAAAGTAGAGGAAATTATAATGTTTCATAGTACAACCACTTATTTTGGTACTCTATTGAGACTAAAATTTACAAGATCTTGTTGCAAGATGGATCCAACATATTGATTTAAATTGTTGATGAGGCTAATATCCTACTTTACGAGGTACAAGGAAAGAAATTATTGAGTACAACAATGACTGGATAGAGTACATTGGTATTGAAATCAAGCACAGTGTGCACATGATTTGAGTACAATATGTCCTCGATCGAGCACAAGTACTACTTGATGATGGAAAATTAAAGAAAGTACAAAATATAGCATATTAAGTACATTAAGTTCCTAATCGAGCATCGTGTGCACATGAATTCAGTATTATATTTTGTGAATCGAGCACAACCTAGAGTGAGTCATATTAAACAAGCTAAGGAGCACAAATGATTTTCCAGATGAAGTTATAGAGGGAAAATGCCATGGTGCACAATCATGGTCAGTAAACATCTAAAAACTTCAAGATATTAGTGACACAATATCTTCAATCTAGATTAATACATATGAGAAAAAATGTTTCACTAGTAAAGTAGAGGAAATTATAATGTTTCATAGTACAACCACTTATTTTGGTACTCTATTAATTGAGACTAAAATTTACAAGATCTTGTTGCAAGATGGATCCAACATATTGATTTAAATTGTTGATGAGGCTAATATCCTACTTTACGAGAGACAAGGAAAGAAATTATTGAGTACAAAAAAAACTGGATAGAGTACATTGGTGTTGAAATCAAGCACAGTGTGCACATGATTTGAGTACAATATGTCCTCGATCGAGCACAAGTACTACTTGATGATGGACAATTAAAGAAAGTACAAAATATAGCATATTAAGTACATTAAGCTCCTAATCGAGCATCGTGTGCACATGAATTGAGTATTATATTTCGTGAATCGAGCACAACCTAGAGTGAGTCATATTAAACAAGCTAAGGAGCACAAATGATTTTCCAGATGAAGTTATAGAGGGAAAATGTCATGGTGCACAATCATGGTCAGTAAACATCTAAAAACTTCAAGATATTAGTGACACAATATCTTCAATCTAGATTAATACATATGAGAAAAAATGTTTCACTAGTAAAGTAGAGAAAATTATAATGTTTCATAGTACAACCACTTATTTTGGTACTCTATTGAGACTAAAATTTACAAGATCTTGTTACAAGATGGATCCAACATATTGATTTAAATTGTTGATGAGGCTAATATCCTACTTTACGAGAGACAAGGAAAGAAATTATTGGGTACAAAAAAGACCAGATAGAGTACATTGGTGTTGTAATCAAGTACAGTGTGCACATGATTTGAGTACAATATGTCCTTGATCGAGCACAAGTACTACTTGATGATGGACAATTAAAGAAATCATCAAGTACAAAATATAGCAGATTAAGTACATTAAGTTCCTAATCGAGCATCGTGTGCACATGAATTGAGTACTATATTTCGTGCCTCGAGCACAACCTATTTCGTGAATCAAGCTAAATCCTACTTAATGTGGGACATGCAAAAAATACCAGATAGAGTAAATTTGTGTTGTAATCAAGCACAGTGTGCACATGATTTTAGTACAATATGTCCTCGATCGAGCACAAGTACTACTTGATGATGGACAATTGAAGAAATCATGGAGTACAAAATATAGCAGATTAAGTACATTAAGTTCCTAATCGAGCATCGTGTGCACATAAATTGAGTACTATATTTCGTGCATCGAGCACAACCTATTTCGTGTATAAAGCTAAATCCTACTTTATGCGGGACATGTAAAAAAATTATCATGTACAAAAAATACATGATCAAGTACAGTGGTTTTTTAATCGAGCACATTGTACATATCAACTGAGTACAATATGTACCCAGTTTTTTGTTGTTCAAAATGTATCCAATATTTTTATATTTGTACTTATATTTGCAAACTTTGTACCCAATAAAGTAAAATTTGTACTCAAATTTATTTTGAAAATTGATATGTATGTTCAGAAACTTCAATTCAACCAAACTTAAAAAAAAAAAAGAGTGAATACATGTAATATCAAACTTTTCACAAACTTAAACACTAGACAGAAGAAAGATTAACTGCCTAACATGGACCATAAACACAACAATAAATTGTCAAACGATACAAGGTTAACATAAACAACAATCACAAGCCTACTTTCTAATCTTGAGAACTTACAGAAATACAATGCAACAAAAAATACTAAAGCAACATCACATCAAAGCAAACCAAGTCTCTGACAATATTTACAAAGACAAAAAAATCACATAATGCGTAAACCACCAATGTTTCCACTTGAACGTGTACGTCTTTTCACAGGTATCAGCATCCTTGATTCTCCTTCTATCCCTCTCTTTTTCATGTTCACGTGTTAAATAATATTTCAGGTGTCTGTCATAAACTATAAAAGAGTAATATTAAAACGAAACTAGCTGAAATATATTTAGTAGTAACTAAAATATTGAAACATCATATACGTCAAACATTAATAGCTAGTTTATAGCTTCTTTGCAGCTACGCCGGTTGTGGCCTCCCGTATGACAACGACTACACTTTGAAACACGTGATTCCACTTGCGATGGTATCCTCTTAGTCCTCCTACGGCCTGGCTGACTTCTCACATCAGGAGCATTGATTACATTTTCATTATCAACATAAGACTCATCCATGTCAAAAGTCAGGATAGGATTGATAATTCCTTTGTATGCTTGCCGGTACATCTCAATTTTGAAATACTTGTCGCAAAAATCATAAAACGACATTGACTTCGACTCAATAGCGGCACAAGCATGCTTGCATGGAATCTTATTGATTTGCCAATATCTACATGAACAAGTCATGCCTATTAAATCAATAGCAAATGATTTTTCACCGTCAACCACTTCAAACCTTCAATTACAAGACCGGTTCACTCTCAACTTTTGAGATTCCACATATACGCAAGCAATAGCCTTCTCTTTTTTTGGGCTTAATTCTTTAACCATCATCGATGTTGATTCACGTCGACGGTGCATCATGTTCATGATTTGCACACGTATATGGTCCACCATACCCACAATAGGGAGATACAAAGCTGCTTTAATCCAATTATTCCAACACTCTGCTATGTTATTATTTATAACACCCCATCTATCACCAAGAAACAATGTATTTGCCCAACTTTGTGGCTCAAAATTTACAATAAAATCCCTAGAAAGTGGCATGGACTCTAGGATATTGTTTATATGTTGTTCATATTCTTTCAAAGATGGAGCATACGCAGCTTTCTTGAAAACTGAAGACCAATGTTTTTTATTATGTTTTGGATAGCTTCGCAACACCTAAAATCATAAAAAATCTTATTAAAAACATATATTTATATACAAATAGAAAATAATCATCTATATAAGAGTAAGTAACTGACTATTTACCTGCTTCACAAAATTATCAACTAAATGTCTCAAATAATATGCATGGTGACTTTCCGTAAATAGTAGTTTAACTGCCTTGATAATACCAGGATGTCTGTCAGAGAAAAAAGTATACTCACTGAATGGAATGCTTTGATATGAAAGCAGAACACTTCTCAAGTGATAACAAAACCATTCCCAATTTATATCATTGTCCGCATCCATTAGAGAATAAGCAATTGTGAAAGATCATCATTCGCATCCTTCGACACAGCAAGTAGAATACAACCTTTATACTTATTCTTTATATGAGTCTCATCCAAAAATATCAACGGTCTACAACCAGTAACAAAACCAACTGCACATGCCTGAAAACAAATGAATAGTTGTTTAAATTTATTAGTTACGGGATCAATCTCATGCTCAGCAACACTTCCAGGATTTGTTTCTCGAACAGCTTGACAATACCATCTTAGTTTATCATAGCATCCTTCATCTGTGCCATGAATATCATGCATCGCTAACTCCTTGCCCTTCCACACATTGAGATAGTTTAACTCTACCCCCATAATCTCTTTGCAAGTCTTTTTGCTTTGTTCAAGGACGATAAGAGGGCTCTCCTATCAATTTTTCTTTCACCACATTAGCTATCCATGTTGCATCTGCTCTAGGATGTCCTCTACTCCGTAGATTATTCTCACCACATGTATGCTGTAAATTGCATTTTTGGATCGCAAATAAATAGTCAGATTTATATTTAGAAGCATAAATTCTCCATCCATAACTCTTTTCAGTACAAGTAGCAATGACTTTTTCGCTATCATTTTTTCTGTATAAAAATGATCGTCTTGTAGCAATAGCATAATTTTTAACACATCTTCTAAATTCAGCAACATTCTTGAATATTTGACCTATACCACGGATACAATTAATCCAAGCATCTAGTGTATTGCACAATGCGGCTTGATCGGTTTCATTACCACTATTTGATTGTCTGTCTTCTTCATCAACCACCCTTGCCAATTTGATATAAACTTGTTAAGTGCAAGATATACAAATACGTACTTAACCTACACAATGTCGAATATTGGATGTAAATAATATTAATATTGCCAAATAATTCATATCATGTGCACTTTTGCTAAATATGCATTCAACTATATATCAATCTTTACTAAGCAATAATCTTCAAGAAAAATGTATTTATATTATAATACTAGAACACAAATTATATAACCATAATATTTTCAAATTTTGCACGATGTCAAGCTTAGAAGATGTAATTAAAATATTAAAAAAATCAAAATAAAATATGAAGACCAATCTAATATATTTTACCTCCCAAAATTTAGGCCGCTAAAATGTTCGCTTTTACTCTCCGCCCTCAATTCAATCATGGTAAGCTTCATACACATATGAAGATGAATCATATTTAGGACATCGTCGTCGTCGTTCAAAGTCACGTACATCTTGTGTTGCGGAGCTAAGTATTGCAGAATCATAGATTCTGGAGTAATCTCAGCACATTTTTTTTCAAGCTTCACAAATATATCCATCAAACTACAACCGCTGAATATTGAAATCACAAATAGCTGCTTCTTGCACTTACAACTACCCAAAAATGAAAGGTTGCAAGACCCACTTCCAGATTCCATATTGAACCTAATATACAATAATAACTTAATTGATATGCACGTTTCAATACTCTAAAGAATTTTCAAACAATTTTAAAAAAAGTTAACAAATTTTTCATTAAAGAAAATACAAAATAAATTTAAGTAAATTGTATTCTGTAAAGAGGAACACATCCACTTTTTCAATAAAGAAAATCATTTTCAGACAAAATTTAAAAAATAAATAATTTTTTTCATTAAATAACTAACTAAACAATAAATTTTAAGGATAAAATTGTATTCCTGTAAAGATGAACACATTTAATTGCAATCAAGCAAACTTTAGATCAAAATATTTTGTTAAGATAAACACGTATAAAGAAGTCTCAGACAAACTTTGACGCTTCAATATTTTGAAATGTTTTTAGTGATTATTAAAAAATGATTTAAATTTTTCATTACAAAAATCAACAATAAAATTTGAGGATAAAATCCTATGCATCAAAAAATCTAAATATATTTAGATTAGCCATAAAGAATTTAGATACATGAAACATAAAACCAATAATAATAAATAACCATAAATATTAGAATTGAAATCGGTTGAATTCACAAAATGTTAAAAATTTATAGAAAATCACACAATAACAGTCATAATATCAGAAAATCATTAACTGAAACAGATAAAAGGCAAATTCAATAAAAAAAAACGATGCAATTTAAGATAATGAATTCATAAAGATTTACGACAACTCACCTTGATTGGTTTTTTTTCAAATATGCAATTCTAACTTCAAGAGTCGTTTAGCCTCACCAATTATTAACTTCAAGGTCTGCGGATTTCTTCCGCACGATGTACACCAAGATTCAAAAAACAAAAAACGAAGAGGAAAATCGATGGACTATGGTAAAGGAAGAATAAGCTCATGTGTCTCAAATTTAGATACAGAGCCTAACTGATTACTGGCACACGGTCAGTAGATTTCTCTTGCACGATCTCTTTCATGTTTGGGGTTAGGGTTGAAGTTTGATACTGAAACACGATGGAAAGAGAATGAAAACCCAAATAAATAAAAAAGAATAAGGAATGTTATTTGTGGGTTTCAATTAAAATAAGGACAATTGGGTAATTTGATGTACATGGGGAGTCAAAACAAAGAAACAAGATTAGTCAGGAAGTGGGAATACATTTACTCTGACCGAGGGACTGATCGTAAAGTTGAAATTGGTATCGAGGATTTTAAGACAATTCACCCTTAAAATAACCTCATTAATCATTTTCATCACACCAACAAACTTAAATTACTTATAAAACAAAAAAAAAAGATTAATTACCTTAAAAAGAAACTATTTTTAAAAAAATTACTTTAAAAAATATTATCAATTATTCAATAATTTTTTAAAATGTATCAATAATAGATTTTTATGATATTATTTAAATTAAATATCGTATAATTACAAAACAAATTTAAATCATCTTCGACTGTTCAATTTCTATTTATCCACCTCTGACATAACCAAAACTAAGATGTATGCTAGATGACTTTGATTATGTGCAGTCTTTCATTAAAATAGTATTTTAAATCATTTTCATCATATAAAAAGTTTTCACTGCATAGTACATACAAAACAACATAAAATTTTCGGCTATCTATCTATACGTACGTAAAATGGAAAAAATTCTGCATCGATTATGACATTCAACTAAATTTTCACTTTGTTTTTTGATTATCACATTTACAATGCTAACTAAATATCTTTTATGTTATGAAAAATTTTATATCATGAACATATTTGACTTTATAAATTCAACACGAGTTCATCATTTTAAAATACAAAACGAGTTCATCATTTTGGAATTTTTTAAAAATATAATAATAACATGGAAATCAATGTGAAAAAAATTAGCAAATAATGTATAAAAGAAAAATCAGTCAGAAATAAGAATAAATTTGGTTTTTCAAATAAAATATTTTCCCAAATAAATTGTGAAATTCAGGCACGATATAAAATAATGGAATTATCATATTATACATTTAATTTCATTGCAAAATCATAATGAAAAATTTAAATACAATAAATATCACCTTTCAACAACATAAAATATATACATATAATATTATGAGAAAATATTAGCTTATCATATTAATTCTATCAGCTCACAATTTATGATATTTTCTTGAAATCTGACACAAATTTGATTATCAAAATGGTGCACATTTTAATTTAAATTATTTGAAAAATTAAAATACTAAAAATAATACTAGATATTTTTTCGCAACAAATCAAAATATAACAAAATGTCTACATTTTTTTTGGATATTTTAGAACTTAATATGCAGAAATAAGTAATCCAAAAATAAAAAAAAATTAATCGAAATATTTTAAAAAAATCTCGAATATGTGTACAAAATATAAATAAATAAATTTTTAAATAAATATGAAAAAAAAACTTATAAAAAAAATTTACACACTTATTACTATAATCCATTTTCGAAAATAAAATGTTAAGATAAATTTTAAAAATAAAATATATATTTAAAAAAACCATATTTTTCGATTTTTTTAGATTCAACATGTAATGGTGCATCTTACATTGAATGTCTTTATATTGATATTACTATTATGTATTTTTAATTAAAAAAATGTTTGTACAAAAATTAATTCCAAATCAATAAAAGTCAAAGTCAATCAATGTCTCATGTAAAACTTCTTCTAAATAAATCGATTTTTAGTTATTGTCAGTTGTATCTAGATTTATGAATCACAAGGGTCCGAAAAATTTGAAACCTAGAGATGTTAAAATTAAATGTCAATATGCGATAGTGATAACAACTAGAAAATTCAACGACAAGTGTTGTATTAATGAAGTTTTTCAAACTTTCAAAATTATTTTTTGTTTTCTAATTATACGGTCTATCAATATAAGTTTATTTATATTTTAAATATTTATTCAAACTTTCATGCTTATTAATTTTTTTTATCACAAATTACACGAAAATAACATCTCGTGCATCACACGGGCGTTATAATAGTTTTAAGTAAAAGAAGCCAATTATTTTAAGTCTTTGGTCTGATGACCTATTTGTGTACTGATCATGTTACCCCTCAACTGTCTTCTTCTCTGTTTTCTATAATGTGAAACTCTTATTCTTTTCTACTTTCTTTTTGTTGTGCTAGTAATCTGGGGCGGCCCTGGCCCCGGGCAGCCAGGGCACGCGCCCTGGTGGGGCCACAAAAATTTTTTTTAAAAAAAATTATTATTTATATATATATTTATTTATATATAAATATTATATATTATGCGATAATACTTTGCTCTTTTGTTATTTGTGATTGCGTGCGATTACGTGAATTGACTATCAATAGTTTAAAAATTCAAAAAATAGAGAATACAAAATTTACGAAAATACACAAACGCATTCAACAAAACGATCCAATGTATGAATTACAAGACTCTTGTTCAATTTTATTTTATTTTCGAATTTTGATATATTGGTTAATCTTATTTTGATTTAATGTTTTTGTTCACACTATTTTGGTTTAAGGTAAGATGTTAATATTTGTTGTAATTTCACATAGATTCTGAAAATTCGAGGATTACAGGTCTGAAAATGAATATTTTTTTATGATCGTGGTTGCGTATCAAATTTTATTGACTATTCATGTGACTGTAGCATCAGTTGAGAAAAGTTTTTCCAAGTTAAAATTATTGAAATCTTATTTGAGAACCACAATGAGTCAAGAAAAACTGAATGATTTGGCGATTCTCTGCTTAAAAAAAAACATATTGGAAGATATATTTTATGACGACACAATTGATGATTTTGTTTCAAAAAACATAAAAAGAGCCAATTTTAAATAATGTTTTTTATTGATTATTATTTTGAAGAATTATGTAAACCTTCTTTCATTTGTGTACTTTATTGATTTATGTATTTTGGTTTATTTTAATTATGTTATTCGAATTTATATATATATATATATATGAATTTTCAAGTTAATACGAAATGACCCATAGTTTAAACTTTGCACAGGACCTCGTTTTTCTTAGGACCGCCCCTGCTAGTAATCCAAACAAGTGGAGGTTAAGCCTTGGAAATCCAGGTGCTTGATAGGAGCCTCGATCGTTGTTTTCTTGGACTTTGTGTTTTCATCCTAATATTTTAAAGTTGAAGCCTTGAGCTTTGCTTATTTCCTTATTTTTGTATTTTTTTCCTATTTTTATAAAGTTCTTTTATTTTAAATTTCAAATACACGATATTTAATTTATTTATCTTTTCCTGTATTATGCATCGCATAACAAACTAGATAGTGGCTAACTCTTAACCATGTTTCTCCTTATCAACCTCCTACTTTTTTTTTATCACATAGTTGGACTAATAGTTCACCTCTTATTGGATCCAATTAAGTTAAATAGAGTCTATATAAGATTGTCTTGAAAAATAATACCTTGACTCTGGTTAGATAGCTGAAACTGAAATGCATGCATACACACAGGCAGAGTAAAGCTTTGCAAGAAGATGGAATTTTATATGTATAATGGCACTTAACGAACTGATGTGAAGTGAAACAGGATGCAACACCTTTACTCGCAATATCGCTGATGTTTTGAAGCTGAATCCTCCAGTTTTACATTTTTTTATGATGAATAAATAAATGGTACTGCCATAACTTTTGCAAATGGCTGTTCTTTTTCCTCGATGCTGGTGCAACAATAGCACCCCTTCTCTCTATGTTGAAAGTTCCCATCCCGCTACATCTTTTCTTATGAATGTTATTGGTTTGATTTGAATTCAATAAAACATATTTTTGATCAATTTAATCAGCACTTTTTTTGTTGGTGGTTATAGTTCTAATATTAGAATTTTCCGTCGTTCATATGTTTCTTAATCATGTTAGTGAAGTTGAGTTACAAAAGTTGTCCTTGAGTGGTTGATGTTATTTTTTAACTGTTGTTTTTGAGCGTGACTTTTGACAACATGACCATCTACAACAGTTTTAAACCCCCTACCACAACTGATAAAAAATGTTGTCTTTAAGAGTTTTTTTTGTAGTGCAAGTACAAGAAAACTAGAAAGAACTTATGAGTGAATCTTTAAGAATTATCTCCCTGATTTCATAGAGCAAGTACCCTTAAATACAAGTTCAAACTTTTCACATTCTAGTATACAAATGTTACTAATTCAACTTTTCATCATTCTCAAAATTAATTTTATCATAGATCACCATAAACATAACCAAACATGTACCAGTGTTTCTGTTGACTCTTTCCTGACACTAGTCATTCAAAGAAATCTGGTTAACCCTTGGAAATGTAGAAACTTGATAGGAGCCACGGGTTTTGTTGCTACCTTGAATTTTATATTAGCTTCCTTAGGTTTTTACATTGTTTTTCATTTATCCAGAAGTTTATGTTGATTTGGTGCTGACTTGCCTTATCATATTGGGAGCTGAAAATATATAGTTTTTTGAGTTTTCAGAGCCTCAATCAAGTTAGAAAGATTGATACCAAAGTCTTCCGGAATGTAACATTTTCCCCTTTCAACACATCTCGATACAATATCTATCCATTCTCTAGATTCAACTATAGCTATAAGTGAAGGCATACAATTGAAAGCTACCAGTGTCACAATTAAAGACTTTGCTGACATATTGGGGGAATGGGATTTGGGTGAACATGATATATCGAAGAATCAACTTATTATCTAAGCTTGAAATACTTCAGTCCAAGCTTGAAATATTATCTAAGCTTGGTATCACATCCTCTGACCTTGCTAAAATGGTTCAATATTGTTGTCGTCGATTTCTCAACTGCAGAATCAACTTATTATTGAATGAACGCCTTTAGTATTTTGAGGCATTCTTCGGCTCTAGGCAGGTCCTGGCCAAGGCTATTGTGTGGAATCCTTCTTTGCTTCCCTACGACTTCCACAACAAAATCAAGCCAGTCATTGCCATTTACGAATCAATGGGTGTTAGAAGTAGGGACTTGATTGTTGTGCTTATGTCTCGTCCCACCGTAATACCTCGAACTAATCTAAATGATGATAAGATGGATTACATCCGTAAAACTGGTGTGTCAAAGGTATCAAGAATGTACAAGAATATGGTTTCCCTCTTTTTCAATATCCCGCATGGCTACCATTCGAGAAATGTGGTAAATTTTGAGAAATATGGATTTCAGAAGATGAGATTTTTGGTCTCATAGGACGTTCTCTACTCTTGTTGACGCTATCCATTGAAAAATTTCATAGAAACATAACTTTTATACTAGGCACAATTAAACAACCACCCAATTTGGTACTTGGAAACCCATTCCTTCAATACTTCAATTTGGAGATTGTTAAAGCAGCGTTATCTATTGGCTTGTAAATAGAGGACATGGGAGTTGAACCTGGAATCAAGGGACCTGCGATGCTACGAGCATTGAGGATGTCTGATAAGCATTTCGTCGCGGCATTTATCACCTGTCATTTCGGCGATGCAGCCAATGAACTAATGACATTTTACAACAATGCTAAATGTGTGAGAAGATTAGCGAAATCCTCAAAGAAGAACTCGAATACAGGATTTCATTTTGAATTTTTTATTTTCTTCTAAAAATTACATTCTAATTTTTCATCTTTGTATTTTTGAGGGCATCTAATACTTGGTTTTGTCAAGTGGATCACACCATCCCTACCAAGAATTAAAAGTTTGGGACGTTGGATATGGATACCGATGTTTAAGTTCTTTCTATAGAGCGAATCTTGAAACGACCCTAACTCGTAAAATTTTTTTTTAAAAATATTACATATATGCCCATACATATATGCATCTATACTTAAAAATAGATTTTCATAAAATTTAATACATAATAAAAAGTTTTTTCATGTCAAAATTTAAATACTCGAACATATTATAAATCCATGTGTAAGTATTCAATAACGTAAAATGCGAAAAATAGTTTGATACAATTTCATAATCATTGAAATATAAAAGCATGAAGGTCACGGGTGTGCTAGCTTGCCACGAATGCTCAGAGGTCCTCGCCGCCAGTCGGGACCACAATCTCCTAACTAACATCATACTCACCTGCACACCATTTAGATCTAATGAGCCTAAAAGCTCAGCATGCTCTACCTTTAATAATGAGTACTACTAATGAAACGACCCTAACCTCTATACTTAAATAAATAATAAAAGAAATACGGATTTTTAAAAATTTTTGCCATGACTTGTTTGTAAGTAGGTAAAACCTCCCTGTCACAGCCAGCAATCCAAACAAATGCAATAAATGCGGCAAAAGATAACCACTACGATAATCATAACTTCGAAAGTAAAAGCAACCCCACACGGTTGCGAAAAAGAGCGATAACAATTTCAAGACTTAAAAATTTAAGCACAGGGTAAACACATCCTGGCTATTACCAAAAGTACATAAGTTTAAACTCTTTATTACATTCATAAACTAGTGCGAAAACATGAAATAGAAACGGTCGTAGGGCCTCGCTCTGCCGGTGACCTCCCCTCAAGGACCCTGCCCCTCAGTCCCTACAAACTCCTCCTCACCTGGCAAACGAACAAACATAGTGAGTCTAATGACCCAGCAAGTATAAACAGTGATATAACAAGGGTTTTAAAATACTTCAAGGAATACTCAAACTACTATACATAATATACTTTGAAGCTTAAACTGTAAACATGCATGAAATAAGGGAAATGAGACAACATGCAAGTATGAACTCACGCCAACTCACGCTATGAAACTTTTGAACGTTCTTGACTTAACTGAAACACATGCATAACATAAAACTGAATAAATTGAGACGAGCCGACTGATACTTGAAACTTTAACTTTTGTTTTTGCTTTAGAACTTAGATCCTCGAATTGTGACTCAAGTTTCGATCATGATCATGGTTGCAGTGCACTATGCCGGCAAGACGCCGAGATTTCTCCCGACGTGATTTGCCTTTTTACTTTCCTTTTTGGTAAGGGAGCCGAGATGAACCCGACCACTTACTACACGTCTCTTTTGGTAGGGGAGCTGGGATGTCTCCCAGCCGCTTACTACACGTCTATGGCAAGTAAGTGAGGCATCCCTCAACCCACATTGCCCTGTCCAGTCACAATCAACTTACTTTATTCAAAAATATTTTCTTTCCTTCCTTGACTCAACTCAAAATACTTAGCATGCAAGAACTTGTAACGACTTCCTTTGAAAATATTGTTTGGCTCAAAGACAAAACTCATGCACATGAATATGCAACTTAAGAAATGGAACTCAACTCAAAAATATGGGTGCAAGGTGGGTGAGTGGCTGCTCCTAAGCTAAAAGCCCAACTATTTTTTTTTCTTTCCTCAACTTTGCCTTAAACCGAGCAACCAAACCGTAAAACCCTTAACTCTATCATCCCTTAGCCAAATTCGACACCGCTCAAACTGACACTCTCCAAACACTACAAACTGACCATATGATCTGTTTTCAACCTCATTTGTCAGCCTATACAACCTGAACAAAAACCCAATCCGGACAGCCTACTTTTGCCCTCAAAATTCGGCACCGATACCCTAACTTCAAAAATACATAACTTGATGAAATCTTATCCGAAATGAGCCCATTTTATACCGACGCGACCACAACGTCATGAACTTGACCTAGGACCAGCCCTAACCATGCCCAGACCTCGTCCAGATCCTCCCCTGCCCCAAAACTGAACTGCCCTGTCCAAGTCAAACTCACTCTACAACACCTCTACCTTAAGAAAACACCACCAAGACCTATTTCCTTACCCCCACTCTCTTCCAAACCACCAAACACAATCAAAACCACCTCTTAGAACTTAGCACAAACACCTTGGCAGCCCCTTACCACACTTCGACACCACAATTCAAAAATAACAAGATTATGCATCAAAAAGCCTTCAACCTTTGTACAATCAATGGAACAAATTGCCAAACCACAAAATGCATACTCAACCTTCAATTTCAGCCCTAACATCATGCAAAATTCGAAATTTAAAGGGCATGAACCTCTGAATTTTCAAAAATTAACAAATGCAACCAAGACCCCTCAAGCTTTCAATCACAAATCATCATGCAACTCCTAAAAGTCTATAGCACATTTCAATTTCGAAAATTACACATGAACCCTACTGAAAATTTGCGAAAATTCGAACCCTACAAGCATATAATAACAAGCATTTTTGAAAAATAAAGGAGATTATGAGCAAGAACATAAATAGCATGAATGAAAGCCCAACAAAATGCTTATACTTGCCTTAACCCTTTTCTACCAAAAATTTCAAACCAAGGAAGGGGAGAGAGCTGAAACCTTCAAACCAATAGCTAGGAAACCTTCCCAAGGTGGACTCCAAGTGACGGCGGCGGCGTGAGGTGGCCGGCGGCGTCCGGAAAGTGAAGGGGAAGAGGGGCCGAAGGTTTGAGAGGGAAATAGGGGGAAAAAGAGAGTGAAGGGTCGTCTAGTTGAGGTATGAGGGTGCTAGGGTTTGTGAAATCTTTTAATTGGTTTTTAAAAGGGGTGTGTGTGAGGTGTACAAGTGTGTATATGTATGGTGTAAGCATGTAAAAGTAGGTGTGTCTTTGCTTTTAAAAATACAACTCTATAGTACAACTTTATAGTACTACTTTACCTACTAACTTACACTAATAAAATTTCTAAGTTTAAAAACCCCTAATCGAAAATATTAAATTGGGTTTTACTAATTCGGGTTTATGAAAATTCTAATTTTCAAAAAAGTCAAAGAATAAGCCCAATATTGCAATACTAAGGAAAATGATTTCTGATACCCGGAAATTTCTAACTTTTGAATTTCCTTCTAAATTTTCCTCTTACCACCCTACTAAACTTTTAAAATAGAAATTCTTGAAATTTACCGCCAAAATCCACCATCGCCATACGCCGGAACCAGAAACCACTGTCTCAAAAATTTCAATAATAAAGAACTTAAAATATTTGAGCACTTAAACTTTAAAGGAAATTTAAGCAATTAATTCCAAGCAATAAAAATCATAGTTATTATTAAAAAAAAGAATTTTAGGCATGGAATTTCAATTATGAAATCTTAGGTGCTACAATTCCTCCCTCCCTAATATGGAATTTCGTCCTCGAAATTAGAACTTACCAAATAGCTCTGGATAGCGAGTCCTAATATCTGCCTCGGTCTCCCAAGTGGCCTCTTCATCTGAATGATTCAACCACTTAACCATGACCATTGGAATAGTCTTGTTACGGAGTCTCCTCTCCTGCTTTTCCATAATCCGGTCAGGTCTCTATTCATAAGTCATATGAGGCAGTAACTGAAGAGGCTCAAAGTTGAGCACATGAGAATGATTCGAGATGTACTTTCTCAACATGGATATGTGGGAGACGTTGTGTACTCCAGCTAGATTAGGCGGCAAGGCCACCCAATAGGCTAACGTCCCCACTCTATCAAGAATCTCAAAAGGTCCAACGAACCTTGGAGCCAATTTCCCCTTCTTCCCGAACCTCATCACGCCTTTCAAAAGAGCTACTCGGATAAAAACATGATCACCCACTGAGAACTCCAAGTCTCTCCTCCTATTATCGGCGTAACTCTTCTGCCTGCTCTGTGCAGTCCTCATCCGATCACGGATCCTGGCTAAAACTTCAGCAGTCTGCTGAAAAATCTCGGGTCAAAACTATGACCTCTCACCGATCTCGGTCCATAATACCGGTGATCTACAAGGTCTCCCATAGAGTTCCTCGTAAGGCGCCATACCAATGGTGGCCTGAAAATTGTTGTTGTATGCGAACTCCACTAGTGGTAGCCTCGACTCCCAACTACCCTGAAAATCAATAGCGCAAGCCCTCAAAAGATATTCCAAAATCTGAATCACCCTCTCAGACTGGCCATCCGTCTGCGAGTGAAAGGTTGTACTAAACAGAAGCTTCGTACCCAAAACTGAATGAAGACTCTTCCAAAATGACGAAGTAAACCGCGGATCTCTATCAGACACTATGGACACAGGAATACCATGTAGTCTGACTATCTCTCGGATATACATCTCCGCATACTGAGTCATAGTGAAGGTCTTCTCTTGGAGAACGCGGCGATCAGATCAATCAGAATTGATACCCGGTGCAGCGGAAGTTTAAAAAATTTTATATGGAACGATTCCATAATGGGTATCAAAACTTTACGATTAAATTGTGTGTGTAAAAATTAAATAACAATTATAAATTTTTACCTCCAATCTCGAAGCGAGATTATGGGCACCAACAGATTGCTCTGCTCTTGTTGTATATCCCTGGAACAGATGGACGAACTGTTCTTCAATCAGGTCCACGAACGGATAATTAATCCCTCTGATAGATTGCACTAGAAAATCTATCAGAAGTTTCTACGAAGAGAATTAACGAATTTGATCCGTTAAACCAGACTGTAATTCAAAATTCACAGACTGGATTTTTCCCGAGTAGAGGGGAGGGGGGCGGCCACCTTTGAGAGAAAATAACTAGGTTTTCGAAATTGTGACATGTTGTTTTTTTTTTAATTTCTGTACTGCAATAACTTATTTATAATGTAGGCCGCTAACAGCTTAGGGCCCATTAGTCATAAGTTCAAGCCCGACAAGCAAAGCCCGCATGTTCAGAAATTAATATAAAATTCATCATGACTCCGATTGATAAACCGATTTCACCAATGTGCACAGAAACCATTTCTGCACCTTTTAAAGTCAAGATAAATTTTTCTGAATCCGAATTCAGTGATTTCCAAAAATGCCCATCCCTATGTCATTTTAGGAAATCTTACTCCTCTACTCTTAAATAAGAAGTCCAACTTCTTTGTTCATTAAATTTAACTCTTTAAATTTAACTATCTCAACGGGGATTAAAAATCCATTACTCTGTGTGACCCTCAATGGTTCAGGGATACAGCTAGCCGTGGGCTCACAACTCCTTGTGACTCGAAACAACAATTTCCGACTTGCCCATCGAATCATGGTAAGAGCGCCTAGCAACATCGCCCCATGATTCCCTAGGTATCACTGATAGTGCCTGCAAGAACCAATAGATTTTGGTTAGCGTACAGTACGGTCCCTTCATCCATATATCCCAATCGAATCAACAACCATTGGTAAATCGAGAGTCGTTCGAGATTCGATAACTATGCAATACATCTTGAAGATCAAATAGTGACATCGCATGTGCTACTAAGAAACCATTTCTTAAAACACATCATGTACTCTGGCCAGAGATTCGTCACACTAATATCTCCTCAGATCGCATAGGATATCCACACTCGCAAGTATGTGGTGAATCCTTGACAACAAAGCATCGACTCCTATATGTGTTGTAACTGTACCCAATCCCGACACCTGATGACCCTAATAGAGTCGGTAAAGGAGTCAAAGCACAGTACTAGCATATAGAGTCTCAATGATGTTTCAAGTAGTAAGGACTAATGGTGTACAACCAAAACCGCGGACTTTATCCACTCGATAAGTGATAACCACTTGGAAAGTCCGGATAGGGTAGTTCGATCATTCATCATATGAATATCCATTTGCATGCTTCGAACATCTCTATGTTCCTTACCAATGAAACGTGGTACTCTGCATCGCAAATTCTAGTCTCAAACTCGAGCGATCCTTATCCTTATTATCGGACGGCTCAATCGACTAGGAACAGTTTAGAATACACAGTGACTATAAGATGTGTTTCATGATAGACATCTCCATGTTCTACCACATCTTACATACACTATAGTATATTCAAGGTCTTTATCAAAACAACAATAGTATATCACAATATAACAATATGAAGAAAGATAAAGTCATTGCCATTAATAAAAGTGTAAATTATATTAAACAAAAGATTGTTTATACAAAGAGTCATCAAAGCCCTTAGCCACAAGTTGGCTCACCGGGCACCTACTCTTTCAATCTCCCACTTGCCCTAAAGCCAACTAGTCATACTACGTAGACCCATTGCTTCGCGATGTTTGTCAAATAATGGTCCTGGCAAGGGCTTAGTAAGTGGATCAGCGATATTGTCTGCAGAGGCCACTCTTTCGACAGTGATGTCTCCTCTTTCCACAATCTCCCGGATGATGTGGTATTTCCTCAGTACGTGTTTGGATCTTTGATGAGACCTTGGTTCCTTTGCCTGAGCAACGGCACCCGTGTTGTCACAGTACACCGGGACTGGACCAACAACTTCAGGAATGATGCCCAACTCTTGGACGAAATTCCTCATCCAAACGGCCTCTTTAGCAGCAGCTGATGCTGCAATGTATTCTGCCTCAGTGGTGGAATCCGCTGTGGTGTCCTGCTTGGAACTCTTCCAAGAGACAGCACCGCCATTGAGCATGAACACAAATCCAGAGGTTGACTTCGAGTCATCCACGTCACTTTGGAAGCTAGAGTCGGTATAGCCTTCCAATTTTAGTTCTCTTCCTCCATATACCATGAACATATTCTTAGTCCTTCGTAAGTACTTAAGAATGTCCTTCACGGCTTTCCAATGCATTTGACCGGGATTAGCTTGATATCTGCTCGTGACACTCAGAGCAAATGCTACATTCGGTCTGGTAGATATCATCCCATACATGATACTACATATGGCTGACGCATATGGTACATGTGTCATTTTCTCTATCTCTTCATCCGTCTTGGGACACATAGACTTGGATAGAGAAACTCCATGACACATGGGTAGATGTCCTCTCTTGGACCCATCCATTGAAAACCGTTTCAATATGGTGTCGATGTAGGTTGATTGAGTGAGTCCTATCATTCTCTTAGATCTATATGATCGCCGCGTTCTCCAACAGTGGTATTGAAAGAGTGGGTGCCCGGTGAGCCAACTTGTGGCTAAGGGTTTTGATGACTCTTTGTATAAACAATCTTTTGTTTAATATTATTTACACTTTTATTAATGGCAATGACTTTATCTTTCTTCATATTGTTATATTGTGATATAGTATTGTTGTTTTGATAAAGACCTTGAATATACTATAGTGTATGTAAGATGTGGTAGAACATGGGGATGTCTATCATGAAACACATCTTATAGTCACTGTATATTCTAAACTGTTCCTAGTCGATTGAGCCGTCCGATAATAAGGATAAGGATCGCTCGAGTTTGAGACTAGCATTTGCGATGCAGAGTACCACGTTTCATTGGTAAGGAACATAGACATGTTCAAAGCATGCAAATGGATATTCATACGATGAATGATCGAACTACCCTATCCGGACTTTCCAAGTGGTTATCACTTAATGAGTGGATAAAGTCCGCGGTTTTGGTTGTACACCATTAGTCCTTACTACTTGAAACATCATTGAGGCTCTATATGCTAGTACTGTGCTTTGACTCGTTTACCGACTTTATTGGGGTCATCAGGTGTCGGGATTGGGTACAGTTACAACACATATAGGAGTCGATGCTTTGTTGTCAAGGTTTCACCACATACTTGCGAGTGTGGATATCCTATGCGATCTGAGGAGATATTAGTGTGACGAATCTCTGGCCAGAGTACATGATGTGTTTTAAGAAATGGTTTCTTAGTAGCACATGCGATGTCACTATTTGATCTTCAAGATGTATTGCATAGTTATCGAATCTCGAACGACTCTCGATTTACCAATGGTTGTTGATTCGATCGGGATATATGGATGAAGGGACCGTACTGTACGCTAACCAAAATCTATTGGTTCTTGCAGGCACTATCAGTGATACCTAGGGAATCATGGGGCGATGTTGCTAGGCGCTCTTACCATGATTCGATGGGCAAGTCGGAAATTGTTGTTTCGAGTCACAAGGAGTTATGAGCCCACGGCTAGCTGTATCCCTGAACCATTGAGGGTCACACAGAGTAATGGATTTTTAATCCCCGTTGAGATAGTTAAATTTAAAGAGTTAAATTTAATGAACGAAGAAGTTGGACTTCTTATTTAAGAGTAGAGGAGTAAGATTTTCTAAAATGACATAGGGATGGGCATTTTTGGAAATCACTGAATTCGGATTCAGAAAAATTTATCTTGACTTTAAAAGGTGCAGAAATGGTTTCTGTGCACATTGGTGAAATCGGTTTATCAATCGGAGTCCTGATGAATTTTATATTAATTTCTGAACATGCGGGCTTTGCTTGTCGGGCTTGAACTTATGACTAATGGGCCCTAAGCTGTTAGCGGCCTACATTATAAATAAGTTATTGCAATACAGAAATTACACACAACAGGTCACAAATTTTCGAAAAACCCTAAGTATTTTCTCTAACAGTGGCCGCCCCCCTCCCCTCTGCTCAGGAAAATCCAGCCTGTGAATTTTGAATTACAGTCTGGTTTAACGGATCAAATTCGTTAATTCTCTTCGTAGAAACTTCTGATAGATTTTCTAGTGCAATCTATAAGAGGGATTAAATATCCGTTCGTGGACCTGATTGAAGAACAGTTCGTCCATCAGTTCCAGGGATATACAACAAGAGCAGAGCAATCTGTTGGTGTCCATAATCTCGATTCAAGATTGGAGGTAAAAATTTATAATTGTTATTTAATTTTTACACACACAATTTAATCGTAAAGTTTTGATACCCAATATGGAATCGTTCCATATAAAAAAATTTTAAACTTCCGCTGCACCGGGTATCAATTCTGATTGATCTGATCGCCGCGTTCTCCAACAGGATTGAAAGAGTGGGTGCCCGGTGAGCCAACTTGTGGCTAAGGGCTTTGATGACTCTTTGTATAAACAATCTTTTGTTTAATATTATTTACACTTTTATTAATGGCAATGACTTTATCTTTCTTCATATTGTTATATTGTGATATACTATTGTTGTTTTGATAAAGACCTTGAATATACTATAGTGTATGTAAGATGTGGTAGAACATGGAGATGTCTATCATGAAACACATCTTATAGTCACTGTGTATTCTAAACTGTTCCTAGTCGATTGAGCCGTCCGATAATAAGGATAAGGATCGCTCGAGTTTGAGACTAGCATTTGCGATGCAGAGTACCACGTTTCATTGGTAAGGAACATAGAGATGTTCGAAGCATGCAAATGGATATTCATACGATGAATGATCGAACTACCCTATCCGGACTTTCCAAGTGGTTAAATCTATCGAGTGGATAAAGTCCGCGGTTTTGGTTGTACACCATTAGTCCTTACTACTTGAAACATCATTGAGACTCTATATGCTAGTACTGTGCTTTGACTCGGTTACCGACTCTATTGGGGTCATCAGGTGTCGGGATTGGGTACAGTTACAACACATATAGGAGTCGATGCTTTGTTATCAAGGATTCACCACATACTTGCGAGTGTGGATATCCTATGCGATCTGAGGAGATATTAGTGTGACGAATCTCTGGCCAGAGTACATGATGTGTTTTAAGAAATGGTTTCTTAGTAACACATGCGATGTCACTATTTGATCTTCAAGATGTATTGCATAGTTATCGAATCTCGAACGACTCTCGATATACCAATGGTTGTTGATTCGATCGGGATATTTGGATGAAGGGACCGTACTGTACGCTAACCAAAATCTATTGGTTCTTGCAGGCACTATCAGTGATACCTAGGGAATCATGGGGCGATGTTGCTAGGCGCTCTTACCATGATTCGATGGGCAAGTCGGAAATTGTTGTTCCGAGTCACAAGGAGTTGTGAGCCCACGGCTAGCTGTATCCCTGAACCATTGAGGGTCACACAGAGTAATGGATTTTTAATCCCTGTTGAGATAGTTAAATTTAAAGAGTTAAATTTAATGAACAAAGAAGTTGGACTTCTTATTTAAGAGTAGAGGAGTAAGATTTCATAAAATGACATAGGGATGGGCATTTTTGAAAATCACTGAATTCGGATTCAAAAAAATTTATCTTGAATTTAAAAGGTGTAGAAATGGTTTCTGTGCACATTAGTGAAATCGGTTTATCAATCGGAGTCATGATGAATTTTATATTAATTTCTGAACATGCGGGCTTTGCTTGTCGGGCTTGAACTTATGACTAATGGGCCCTAAGCTGTTAGCGACCTACATTATAAATAAGTTATTGTAGTACAGAAATTAGATACAACATGTCACAATTTTCGAAAACCTAGTTATTTTCTCTCTAAAGTGGCCGCCCCCTCCCTCTCTACTCGGGAAAAATTCAGTCTGTGAATTTTGAATTACAGTCTGGTTTAACGGATCAAATTCGTTAATTCTCTTCGTAGAAACTTCTGATAGATTTTCTAGTGCAATCTATCAGAGGGATTAATTATCCGTTCGTGGACCTGATTGAAGAACAGTTCGTCCATCAGTTCCAGGGATATACAACAAGAGCAGAGCAATCTGTTGGTGTCCAAAATCTCGATTCGAGATTGGAGGTAAAAATTTATAATTTTTATTTAATTTTTACACACACAATTTAATCGTTAAGTTTTGATACCCATTATGGAATCGTTCCATATATAATTTTAAACTTCCGCTGCACCGGGTATCAATTCTGATTGATCTGATCGCCGCGTTCTCCAACAGTGGTATCAGAGCCAGGTTGCTCAGATCAAGCGATTAAATTAATCGATTGTACAAAAATTTTTAAGCCTCGGTTTTTGAAACAAAATAAATATTTTAAAAATAAAAAAAAAATTTCGGGCAAAACCCGGGCAGCGATTGGATCGCTGCTCGGGGGGGCCAGCGATGGTCGCTGCCCAGCCCGAGCCCTTTGGGGCGCGGGCAGCCCGGGAACGTCCCGGGCGGCCCGCGAAAAATTAATTTTTTAATTTTAAAATTAAATTTTAATATGTTAAAATTCTATTTTTTGGTCCGATCGAAAATTGTTTTTGATTGGTCCACGAGGCAACGGATCGAATTGTTCGAGTCCGAAAATTTTAAAATTGATTTTTGGATAAGTTTGAATTTTTGGAAAATTTAAATATTTTATCCGTTAAATCAGATTTTATGAAATTAATTATTTTTGGTACAATTGATGATAAGATATGATCTTATGGATATATTGAGTAAAATATGATTTTATGTATAAAATTGGATTTTATAGATAAAATATGATTTTATTTGATAGAAAGATAAAATATGATTTTGTATGTAAAATAAGATTTTATATATGAAATATGATTTTATCCTTTTAAATTTAAATTGTTATTGCATGTTATCCAATAAATTAATTTTGAATTAAATGTTATTGGATAAGGATGATCGATTGCCATGACCAATTTTGTAGGTGTATGTTAGGAATTTACATTTGTTTTTATTGTTGTTGGATTTATTAATGGGTCTGGTTTATGGCCCAATATGAATTGTCATATGTAATAAAAGTGGGCTTGGTTTATGGCCCGTTCCCACCCCTTAAAAATGTATCCCCTACTTGTCATTGTTATTTATTGTAAATACATTAGATTTAGTGGGAGATGAAGATTTGAAGACGGAGGTGGGCCCAGCAGACAATAAAGACAGAAGAAATGTAAATTGGAAGCACAATGTAATAGGATTGCATTGCATACTGCATATTACCTAGGATTGGACTAAGACTCGTGATTGGCAACCACGGGTCGATTAGAAATGGAATCGATCATCCTATATAATATGTGATATTATTGTTGTATGCATGTTTTAGACAAAATTGTGTGAATCCGACAAGCATACAAAATTTTAAAAATGATGAGACAAATTTTCAAAATTAAAATCCCTCATTTTAAATATGATTTAAAATTGATATCAAGATAAATAAAGGAAATTTAAATTTGTTTAAATGTTCCTACCTTCCATCAACGATCAATGTATAAGATGCTACCCGCGGATACGGTCCGGCTCATATTATTGGGGGGGCCCGTTCGTCGGAAAGCTGTACATTGGATTGACACATGTTGTAAGTTGGGTGGAACTCCCATGGGATCGGCTCATATTATTGGGGGATCCACATGGCGACCGTCCATCACAACTTAATATTGATGGGTCATCTTGACATGTCACAATAAACGACGTCATATTATTGGGCCCTTATTGGACATGAGGTAAAAACGTGGAGGTTGCTTTGGAAGCAATTGGGCTCTACCTTTTGAAAATTATGGTTGGCTGATATTATTCGGGACCATAGTTTGTCAATTGGACTCCATGTTCTCACTAAGGAAAACAGTTTCCCGTTTTCACTAGAGGGTAGTGAAATCGTTAAAATAGTGGGAGTGAGATTCATAAAATAAATTTCGCCTATTTTATGTCTTAGTAAATTAATTAAACAATCACTGATATTTGTCTGTTTCATCTCAGTATATCATTATGATGAATCTTCGTAATCCACATGTCTCGATCCTCGAACAAAATAAATTGACTGGCGCAAACTATACGGAATGGTTCCGTAAGTTGAAGATTGTCTTGACTTCGGAGAAGATGCTCTACGTGTTAGAAAAATCTCCTCCGAAGGAAGCACCAGCTGATGTAAGTCCGGAAGAGTTGGCCAAACTTGATACATGGTGGGACCATGATATCAAGGCCAAATGCTATATGCAAGCCTCGATGTCTGATGAACTCTAGAGGCGATTTGAGGACACCGTGAATGCTGCTGACATTCACGTACAACTCAAGGAACTTTTTGGGGCTCAATCGAGGGCTGAAAGGTTCGCTACTGTAAAGAAGCTAATGACGTGTCGCATGCGTGAAGGGACCTCGGTCCGTGATCATGGGGTACGAGTGATTTGGCTCATACAGAAGTTGGTAACCCTTGATTTGGTGTTGGAGCATGAACTCAACGTGGACTTACTACTTCTATCTCTTCCTTCTTCGTTTGACGGATTTGTGGTGAATTTCAATATGAACAAGATAGAGGCCTCCCTTGAAGAGATGGTCAATATGCTTGTGACATATGAATCCACTTTAAAGAAGGATAAACCGGCTTTCTTGGTGGGCTCCTCTTCTTCTGCTAAGAAGGGGCCAAGTACAAAGGGTAAGAAACGTTCTGCCCCACCCAAGAAAATCGAACCCGAGAAGAAGTACAAGACAAAGGCTTCAAACATGGAAAAATCCAAGGATGTTTGCCATTACTGCAAGAAGCCCGGTCATTGGAAGCGTAACTGCAAGGAATATCTAGAGCAGTTGCGAACTGCGAAGGGTATGTTCTATATTGAAATAAATGTTTCACTTAATACTACTTTTTGGGTATTGGATACCGGATGTGGATCTCACATTTGCAATGATTTGCAGGTGATGACAAGAAGTCGCAGGCTTAGAATGGGTGAGACCCAGCTGAGGCTCGGAAATGGTTCCAGAGTTGAAGCTAAAGCTGTGGGAGATATTTATTTAATTTTGCAGAACGGTTTTAAGTTACTTTTGAGAGATGTTTTATTTGTTCCAGATTTGATTAAAAACATTATTTCTGTTTCTATGCTTGATAGAGATGGTTATTCTTGCAATTTTGTGAATGGGATTTGCAATATTTACAAGAATGAATGTTTGATTGGAAATGGACAACTTGAAAACGATCTATATAACTTAAAACTAAAAGACGTTCCAATAAATTATGTTGATAAACCGGCAACAACAAACAAAAGGAAAATCGATAGCCAAAACCCGGCAAACCTTTGGCACGTTAGGCTAGGTCATATTTCCTCAAGGAGGATGAACAAGCTAGAGGGAGAGGGCATGTTTGATATGTCTGATATTAACTCTCTACCTACTTGTGAATCCTGCCTGAAAGGAAAAATGACTAAATCTCCTTTTAAGGGGAAACCTGAGCGTAGTCAAAATCTGTTGGATTTGATCCATACAGACGTTTGTGGTCCATTTAGAATTGCTTTATGTTGATGACATCCTACTCATTGGGAATGACGTAGGGATGTTGCAGTCAACAAAGATATGGTTATCAGGTAGATTCTCGATGAAGGATTTGGGTGAGGCATCCTATATTCTAGGGATACAGATCTATAGAGATAGATCTAAGAGAATGATAGGACTCACTCAATCAACCTACATCGACACCATATTGAAACGGTTTTCAATGGATGGGTCCAAGAGAGGACATCTACCCATGTGTCATGGAGTTTCTCTATCCAAGTCTATGTGTCCCAAGACGGATGAAGAGATAGAGAAAATGACACATGTACCAAATGCTACATCCGATCTGGTAGATATCATCCCATACATGATACTACCTATGGCTGACGCATATGGTACATGTGTCATTTTCTCTATCTCTTCATCCGTCTTGGGATACATAGACTTGGATAGAGAAACTCCATGACACATGGGTAGATGTCCTCTCTTGGACCCATCCATTGAAAACCGTTTCAATATGATGTCGATGTAGGTTGATTGAGTGAGTCTTATCATTCTCTTAGATTTGTATCCCTAGAATATAGGATGCCTCACCCAAATCCTTCATCGAGAATCTACCTGATAACCATATCTTTGTTGACTGCAACATCCCTACGTCATTCCCAATGAGTAGGATGTCATCAACATAAAGTACTAAGAATGTCACAGCATCCTTAACTACTTTCTTGTACACGCATGGTTCCTCCGGGTTCTTGATGAAACCAAAATCCTTTATTGTTTCATCAAATTTCTGGTTCCAACTTCTTGATGCTTGTTTTAGACCATAAATTGATCTCTGAAGCTTGCATACCTTATGCTCGCTTCCCATGGATGTGTACCCCTCAGGCTGCTTCATATAGATTTCTTCCTTAATGTCTCCATTAAGAAAAGCAGTCTTCACATCCATTTGCCCTATCTCATAGTCATACCAAGCAGCTATGGCAATAAGGATCCTTATGGACTTGAACATTGCAACTGGTGAAAAGGTTTCATCATAGTCAAATCCTTGTCTTTGAGTATAACCTTTCGCCACCAATCGCGCCTTGTAGGTCAATACCTTACCATCAGGCCCAAGCTATCTCTTGTAGATCCATTTACACCCTATTGGAACAATTCCATCGGGAGGATCTACTAAAGACCAAACTTGGTTTGTATGCATCGAATCTATTTCCGACTGCATAGCTTCAAGCCATAAATTTGAATCCGCATCAGAAATTGCTTCCTTGAAGTTTCTTGGATCACATCCAACATCGGGTTCATCTTGATCCCCTTCAAGAAGAAGACCATATCGAATAGGAGGTCTAGAAGTCTTCTCGGATCTTCTAGGTACAGGCGTGTCTATCAATGGTTCCTGAGGTGTAGGATCGTTATTTTGTATTTCGGGTTCTTCTCGAATTTCTTCGAGTTCCATCATCTCGCCTTTCTTATCCAATAAGAACTCCTTCTCCAAGAAGGTGGCATTCCTTGAAACAAACACCTTTGTTTCAGCAGGATAATAGAAATGATATCCGATTGAATTCTTCGGATACCCTACAAAATAACATAAGGTGGATCGACTATCCAACTTATCTCCCACTGTCTACTTCACGTAAGCAGGACATCCCCAAATCCTCAAGTACGAATACTTAGGAGCTTTGCCATTCCATAACTCGTATGGTGTTTTGTCCACTGCTTTAGTGTGGACGTTGTTCAACAACAATACCGCCGTTTCAAGCGCATAGCCCCAAAACAAAGGTGGAAGCTCAGTGAAGCTTATCATGGATCGAACCATGTCCAACAAAGTTCGATTACGACGCTCCGATACACCATTCAGCTGTGGTGTCATAGGAGGAGTCCACTGAGAGAGAATCTCATTCTCTTTCAGATAGTCCAAAAACTCGGTACTCAAGTATTCTCCACCTCGATCCGATCGAAGTGCTTTAATACTTTTACCTAGCTTGTTTTCTACTTCAGCCTTGAATTCTTTGAACTTTTCAAATGCTTCAGACTTATATTTCATTAAATATAAATACTCATACCTAGAATAATCATCTGTAAAGGTAATGAAGTAGGTGTGGCCATATTGAGTACCAACTCTAAATGGACCACAAACATCTGTATGGATCAAATCCAACAGATTTTGACTACGCTCAGGTTTCCCCTTAAAAGGAGATTTAGTCATTTTTTCTTTTAGGCAGGATTCACAAGTAGGTAGAGAGTTAATATCAGACATATAAAACATGCCCTCTCCCACTAGCTTGTTCATCCTCCTTGAGGAAATATGACCTAACCTAGCATGCCAAAGGTTTGCCGGGTTTTAACTATCGATTTTCCTTTTGTTTGTTGTTGCCGGTTTATCAACATAATTTATTGGAACGTCTTTTAATTTTAAGTTATATAGATCGTTTTCAAGTTGTCCATTTCCAATCAAACATTCATTCTTGTAAATATTGCAAATCTCATTCACAAAATTGCAAGAATAACCATCTCTATCAAGCATAGAAACAGAAATAATGTTTTTAATCAAATCTGGAACAAAGAAAACATCTCTCAAAAGTAACTTAAAACCGTTCTGCAAAATTAAATAAACATCTCCCACAGCTTTAGCTTCAACTCTGGAACCATTCCCGAGCCTTGACTGGGTCTCATCCATCCTTAGCCTATTACTTCTTGTCATCATTTGCAACTCATTGCAAATATGAGATCTACATCTGGTATCCAATACCCAAGAAGTAGTATTAAGAAAAACATTTATTTCAATGTAAAACATACCCTTTGCAGTTCGCAACTGCTCGAGGTATTTCTTGCAGTTACGTTTCCAATGACCGGGTTTCTTGCAGTGATGGCAAACTTGTTTAGACTTGTCCAATTTTGCATGTAACATTTTGCCTTGAGATCATGGTCCAACCATTTCTCTAGTTCGGCCAACCTTTCGGCAGTTACATCAGCCGGGGCTGTTTTCGGAGAAGCCTTTTCTAACACTTAGAAAATCTTTTCCGAACTTAGGACAATCTTAACTTATGGAATCATTCTGTATTGTTTGCGCCAGAAAGTTTGTTTTGTTCGAGAACATGTGGATTACGAATTCATTGTAATGAAATACTGAGTTGAAACAGACAATTATCAGTGATTGTTTAATTAATTTACTAAGACATAAAATAGGCGAAATTTATTTTATGAATCTCACTCCCACTATTTTAACGATTTCACTACCCTCTAGTGAAAACGGGAAACTGTTTTCCTTAGTGAGAACATGGAGTCCAATTGACAAACTATGGTCCCGAATAATATCAGCCAACCATAATTTTCAAAAGGTAGAGCCCAATTGCTTCCAAAGCAACCTCCACGTTTTTACCTCATGTCCAATAAGGGCCCAATAATATGACGTCGTTTATTGTGACATGTCAAGATGACCCATCAATATTAAGTTGTGATGTACGGTCGCCATGTGGATCCCCCAATAATATGAGCCGATCCCATGGGAGTTCCACCCAACTTACAACATGTGTCGATCCAATGTACAGCTTTTCGACGAACGGGCCCCCCCAATAATATGAGCCGGACCGTATCCGCGGGTAGCATCTCATACATTGATCGTTGATGGAAGGTAGGAACATTTAAACAAATTTAAATTTCCTTTATTTATCTTGATATCAATTTTAAATCATATTTAACGAATTGATGGACGAACTGTTCTTCAATCAGGTCCACGAACGGATAATTAATCCCTCTGATAGATTGCACTATAAAATCTATCAGAAGTTTCTACGAAGAGAATTAACGAATTTGATCCGTTAAACCAGACTGTAATTCAAAATTCACAGACTGGATTTTTCCCGAGTAGAGGGGAGGGGGGCGGCCACCTTTGAGAGAAAATAACTAGGTTTTCGAAAATTGTGATCTGTTGTTTTTTTTTTAATTTCTGTACTGCAATAACTTATTTATAATGTAGGCCGCTAACAGCTTAGGGCCCATTAGTCATAAGTTCAAGCCCGACAAGCAAAGCCCGCATGTTCAGAAATTAATATAAAATTCATCATGACTCCGATTGATAAACCGATTTCACCAATGTGCACAGAAACCATTTCTGCACCTTTTAAAGTCAAGATAAATTTTTCTGAATCCGAATTCAGTGATTTCCAAAAATGCTCATCCCTATGTCATTTTAGGAAATCTTACTCCTCTACTCTTAAATAAGAAGTCCAACTTCTTTGTTCATTAAATTTAACTCTTTAAATTTAACTATCTCAACGGGGATTAAAAATCCATTACTCTGTGTGACCCTCAATGGTTCAGGGATACAGCTAGCCGTGGGCTCACAACTCCTTGTGACTCGGAACAACAATTTTCGACTTGCCCATCGAATCATGGTAAGAGCGCCTAGCAACATCGCCCCATGATTCCCTATGTAGCACTGATAGTGCCTGCAAGAACCAATAGATTTTGGTTAGCGTACAGTACTGTCCCTTCATCCATATATCCCGATCGAATCAACAACCATTGGTAAATCGAGAGTCGTTCGAGATTCGATAACTATGCAATACATCTTGAAGATCAAATAGTGACATCGGTTGTGCTACTAAGAAACCATTTCTTAAAACACATCATGTACTCTGGCCAGAGATTTGTCACACTAATATCTCCTCAGATCGCATAGGATATCCACACTCGCAAGTATGTGGTGAATCCTTGACAACAAAGCATCGACTCCTATATGTGTTGTAACTGTACCCAATCCCGACACCTGATGACCCTAATAGAGTCGGTAAACGAGTCAAAGCACAGTACTAGCATATAGAGTCTCAATGATGTTTCAAGTAGTAAGGACTAATGGTGTACAACCAAAACCGCGGACTTTATCCACTCGATAAGTGATAACCACTTGGAAAGTCCGGATAGGGTAGTTCGATCATTCATCATATGAATATCCATTTGCATGCTTCGAACATCTCTATGTTCCTTACCAATGAAACGTGGTACTCTGCATCGCAAATGCTAGTCTCAAACTCGAGCGATCCTTATCCTTATTATCGGACGGCTCAATCGACTAGGAACAGTTTAGAATACACAGTGACTATAAGATGTGTTTCATGATAGACATCTCCATGTTCTACCACATCTTACATACACTATAGTATATTCAAGGTCTTTATCAAAACAACAATAGTATATCACAATATAACAATATGAAGAAAGATAAAGTCATTGCCATTAATAAAAGTGTAAATTATATTAAACAAAAGATTGTTTATACAAAGAGTCATCAAAGCCCTTAGCCACAAGTTGGCTCACCGGGCACCTACTCTTTCATCTTCCTCATAGGTAAGAAGTGCGCCGAATTAGTGAGACGGTCTACAATAACCCAAATAGCATCCGAACCTCTCACTGTCCTCGGCAAGCCAACAACAAAATCCATGGTAATATTTTCCCATTTCCACTCTGGAATAGGGAGTGGCTTAAGCAACCCTGCAGGTCTTTGATGTTCTGCCTTGACCTGTTGGCATGTCAAGTACTCTGACACGAAGCGAGCTATATCACGCTTCATGCCTGGCCACCAGTACAACTACTGAAGGTCCCTATACATCTTTGTACTCCCTGGGTGGATAGAGTACGGCGATGTATGTGCCTCTGCCATGATAGTATCTCGCAGAGAATCACCATCGAGAATCCAGAAACGACCTCTGGACTTCACAATCCCATCAAATATAGAATACAGACCACTGTCTTTCTCCTCTGCTCTCTGTCTCCACTTACCCAACTACTCATCAACTGCTTGAGCAATTCTGATACGGTCAAACAGCAAAGTCTGCACTGACAAAGCTGACAATCTAGGAGCTCTACCCTCGACATAGAACTCTAGTCCAAATTTCTGAATCTCATCCTGCAAAGGTCTAGACACCGTCAAATAGGCAATTACTTCTGACTTTCTACTCAATGCATCTACGACTACATTAGCTTTACCCGGGTGGTAGCTAATATCGCTGTCATAGTCTTTCACCAGCTCTAACCATCTCCGTTGTCTCATATTCAACTTCTTCTAAGTGAAGAAGTATTTGAGGCTTTTATGGTCGGTGAATATCTTACACTTCTCTCCGTAGAGATAGTGCCTCCAAATCTTGAGAGCGAACACTACTGCTGCTAACTGTTGGAAAACTGGCGAGTTCCCAGACCAATTACGATTGATACCCGGTGCAGCGGAAGTTTAAAAATTTTTCATGGAACGTTTCCATGGTATGGGTATCAACCGTTCATCAATTGAATTACTGTGTGTGTAAAATTTAAATAACAATTAAATAAATTTTACCTCAAATCTCGCAACGAGATTAATGGACACCAACAGAACAATTCTGCTCTTGTTGTCTCTCCCTGGAACCGATGAACGCCTTCAATCAGGTCCACGAACAGAGGTTTAATCCCTCTGATAGATTGCACTAGAAAATCTATCAGAAGTTTTCTGCGAAGAGAATACACGAATTTGATTCGTTATTCCTTACTGTGATTCAAAATCACAGACCGGAATTTTCTCGGGCAGAGCAAGGGGGCGGCCGAAAATATTATTTGAGAGAGCTAGGGTTTCGATTTTTCTCCTCAAAAATTATGACCTATTGTGTGTAATTTCTGTACTGAAATAACTTATTTATAATGCAGGCCACTAACACCTTAGGGCCCATTAGTCATAAGTTAGGGCCCGACAAGCAAAGCCCGCTCGTTCAGAAATTAATATAAAATTCATCGTGACTCCGATTGATGAAACGATTTCACCAATGTGTACAGAAACCATTTCTGCATGTTTTAAAGTCAAAATAAATTTTCCTGAATCCGAATTCAGTGGTTTCCAAAAATGTCCATCCCTATGTCATTTTAGGAAATCCTACTCCCTTACTCTTATTTAAGAAGTCCAACTCCTTAGTTCATTAAATTTAACTCTTTAAATTTAACTATCTCAACGGGGATTAAAACTCCATTACACTGTGTGACCCTCAATGGTTCAGGGATACAGCTAGCCGTGGGCTCACAACTCCTTGTGACTCGGAACAACACTTTCCGACTTGCCCAACGAATCATGGTAAAGCGCCTAGCAACATCGCCCCATGATTCCCTAGGTATCACTGATAGTGCCTACAAGAACCAGTAGATTTTGGTTAGCGTACAGTACGGTCCCTTCATCCATATATCCCGATCGAATCAACAACCATTGGTATATCGAGAGTCGCTCAAGATTCGATAACTATGCAATACATCTTGAAGATCAAATTAGTGACATCGCATGTGCTACTAAGAAACCATTTCTTAAATCACATCAAGTACTCTGGCCAGAGATTTGTCACACTAATATCTCCTCAGATCGCATAGGATATCCACACTCGCAAGTATGTGGTGAATCCTTGACAACAATGCATTGACTCCTATATGTGTCGTAACTGTACCCAATCTCGACACCTGATGACCCCCTCAGAGTCGGTAAACGAGTCAAAGCACAGTACTAGCATATAGAGTCTCCATGATGTTTCAAGTCGTAAGGACTAATGGTGTACAACCAAAACCGCGGACTTTATCCACTCGATAAATGATAACCACTTGGAAAGTCCGGATAGGGTAGTTCGACTATTCATCCTATGAATATCCATTCGCATGCTTCGAACATCTCCATGTTCCCTACCAATGAAACGTGGTACTCCGCATCGCAAATGCTAGTCTCAAACTCGAGCGATCCTTATCCTTATTATCGGACGGCTCAATCGACTAGGAACGGTTTTAGAATATACAGTGACTATAAGATGTATTTCATGATAGACATCTCCATGTTCTACCACATCTTACATACACTATAGTATATTCAAGGTCTTTATCAAAACAACAATAGTATATCACAATATAACAATATGAAGTAATATAAAGTCATTGCCATAAAAGTGTAAATAATATTAAACAAAAGATTGTTTATACAAAGAGTCAACAAAGCCCATAGCCACACAGTTGGCTCACTGGGCACCCACTCTTACAATCTCCCACTTGCCCTATAGCCAACTAGTCATACTACGTAGACCCATTGCTTCGCGATGTTTGTCAAACAATGGTCCTGGCAAAGGCTTAGTAAGTGGATCAGCGATATTGTCTGCAGAGGCCACTCGTTCGACACTGATGTCTCCTCTTTCCACAATCTCCCGGATTATGTGGTATTTCCTCAGTACGTGTTTGGATCTTTGATGAGACCTTGGTTCCTTTGCTTGAATCGGTATAGCCTTCCAGTTTGAGTTCTCGTCCTCCATAAACCATGAATAAATTCTTAGTCCTTCGCAAGTACTTAAGAATATCCTTCACGGCTTTCCAATGCATTTGACTGGGATTGGCTTGATATCTGCTCATGACGCTCAGAGCATAGGCCACATCCGGTCTGGTAGATATCATCCCATACATGATACTACCTATGGCTGACGCATATGGTATGTGTGTCATCTTCTCTATCTCTTCATCAGTCTTGGGACACATAGACTTGGATAGAGAAACTCCATGACACATAGGTAGATGTCCTATCTTGGACCCATCCATTGAAAACCTTTTCAATATGGTGTCGATGTAGGTTGATTGAGTGAGTCCTATCATTCTTTTAGATCTATCTCTATAGATCTGTATTCCTAGAATATAGGATGCCTCACCTAAGTCCTTCATCGAGAATCTACGTGATAACCATATCTTTGTTGACTGCAACATCTCTACGTCATTTCCAATGAGTAGGATGTCATCAACATAAAGTACTAATAATGTTACCGCATCCTTAACTACTTTCTTGTACACGCATGGTTCCTCCGGGTTCTTGATGAAACCAAAATTCTTTATTGTTTCATCAAATTTCTGGTTGACCATATATTGATCTCTGAAGCTTGCATTAAAACACTCTTCCAAGAGACAGCACCGCCATTGAGCATGAACACAAATCCAGAGGTTGACTTCGAGTCATCCACATCACTTTGGAAGCTAGAGTCGGTATAGCCTTCCAGTTTGAGTTCTCGTCCTCCATAAACCATGAACATATTCTTAGTCCTTCGCAAGTACTTAAGAATGTCCTTCACGGCTTTCCAATGCATCTGACCAGGATTAGACTGATATCTGCTCGTGACACTCAGAGCAAATGCTACATCCGGTCTGGTAGATATCATCCCATACATGATACTACCTATAGCTGACGCATATGGTACATGTGTCATATTCTCTATCTCTGCATCAGTCTTGGGACACATAGACTTGGATAGAGAAACTCCATGACACATGGGTAGATGTCCTCTTTTGGACCCATCCATTGAAAACCGTTTCAATATGGTATCGATGTAGGTTGATTGAGTGAGTCCTATCATTCTCTTAGATCTATCTCTATAGATCTGAATCCCTAGAATGTAGGATGCCTCACCCAAATCCTTCATCGAAAATCTACCTGATAACCATATCTTCGTTGACTGCAACATCCCTACATCATTCCCAATGAGTAGGATGTCATCAACATAAAGTACTAAGAATGTCACCGCATCCTTAACTACTTTCTTGTACACGCAAGGTTCCTCCGGGTTCTTGATGAAACCAAAATCTTTTATTGTTTCATCAAATTTCTGGTTCCAACTTCTTGATGCTTGTTTTAGACCATAAATTGATCTCTGAAGCTTGCATACCTTATGCTCGCTTCCCATGGATGTGAACCCCTCAGGCTGCTTCATATAGATTTCCTCCTTAATGTCTCCATTAAGAAAAGCAGTCTTCACATCCATCTGCCATATCTCATAGTCATACCATGCAGCTATGGCAATTAGGATTCTTATGGACTTGAACATTGCAACTGGTGAAAAGGTTTCGTCATAGTCAACTCCTTGCCTTTGAGTATAACCTTTAGCCACCAATCGCGCCTTGTAGGTCAATACCTTACCATCAGGCCCAAGCTTTCTTTTGTAGATCCATTTACACCCTATCGGAACAATTCCATCGGGAGGATCTACTAAAGACCAAACTTGGTTTGTATGCATCGAATCCAATTCTGACTGCATAGCTTCAAGCCATAAATTCGAATCCGCATCAGAAATTGCTTCCTTGAAGCTTCTTGGATCACATCCAATGTCGGGTTCATCTTGACCCTCTTCAAGAAGAAGACCATATCGAACTGGAGGTCTAGAAGTCCTCTCGGATCTTCTAGGTGCAGGCGTGTCCAGCAATGGTTCCTGAGGTGTGGGATCGTTATTTTGTATTTCGGGTTCTTCTCGAACTTCTTCGAGTTCCATCATCTCGCCTTTCTTATCCAATAAGAACTCCTTCTCCAAGAAGGTGGCATTCCGTGAAACAAACACCTTTGTTTCAGCAGGATAATAGAAATAATATCCGATTGAATTCTTCGGATACCCCACAAAATAACACAAGCTGGATCGACTATCCAACTTATCTCCCACTGTCCGCTTCACGTAAGCAGGACATCCCCAAATCCTCAAGTATGAATACTTAGGAGCTTTGCCATTCCATAACTCGTATGGTGTTTTGTCCACTGCTTTAGTGTGGACGTTGTTCAACAACAATACCGCCGTTTCAAGCGCATAGCCCCAAAACGAAGGTGGAAGCTCAGTGAAGCTCATCATGGATCGAACCATGTCCAACAAAGTTCGATTACGACGCTCCGATACACCATTAAGCTGTGGTGTCATAGGAGGAGTCCACTGAGAGAGAATCCCATTCTCTTTCAGATAGTCCAAAAACTCGGTACTCAAGTATTCTCCACCTCGATCCGATCGAAGTGCTTTAATACTTTTACCTAGCTTGTTTTCTACTTCAGCCCTGAATTCTTTGAACTTTTCAAATGCTTCAGACTTATATTTCATTAAATATAAATACCCATACCTTGAATAATCATCAGTAAAGGTAATGAAGTAGGTGTGGCCATGTTGAGTCCCTACTCTAAATGGACCACAAACATCTGTATGGATCAAATCCAACAGATTCTGACTACGCTCAGGTTTCCCCTTAAAAGGAGATTTAGTCATTTTTCCTTTTAGGCAGGATTCACAAGTAGGTAGAGAGTTAATATCAGACATATCAAACATGCCCTCTCCCACTAGCTTGTTCATCCTCCTTGAGGAAATATGTCCTAGTCTAGCGTGCCAAAGGTTTGCCGGGTTTTGACTATCGTTTTTCCTTTTGTTTGTTGTAGCCGGTTTATCAACATAATTCATTGGAACGTCTTTTAGTTTTAAGTTGTATAGATCGTTTTCAAATTGTCCATTTCCAATTAAACATTCATTCTTGTAAATATTGCAAATCTCATTCACAAAATTGCAAGAATAACCATCTCTATCTAGCATAGAAACAGAAATAATGTTTTAATTAAATCTGGAACAAATAAAACATCTATCAAAAGTAACTTAAAACCGTTCTGCAAAAAATAAATATTTCCCATAGCTATGGATTTAACTCTGGAACCATTCCCGAGCCTTGACTGGGTCTCACCCATCCTTATCCTATTACTTCTTGTTATCATTTGCAACTCATTGCAAATATGAGATCTACATCTGGTATCCAATACCCAAGAAGTAGTATTAAGAAAAACATTTATTTCAATGTAAAACATACCCTTTGCAGTTCGCAACTGCTTGGGGTATTCCTTGCAGTTACGTTTCCAATTACCGGGTTTCTTGCAGTAATGGCAAACATCCTTGGATTTTCCATTGTTTGAAGCCTTTGTCTTTTGCTTCTTCTCGGGTTCCACTTTCTTGGGTGGGGCAGAACGTTTCTTGCCCTTCATACTTGGCCCCTTCTTAGCAGAAGATGAGGAGCCCACCAAGAAAGCTGGCTTATCCTTCTTAAGTGTGGATTCATATGTAACGAGCATATTGACCATCTCTTCAAGGGTGGCCTCTATCTTGTTCATATTAAAATTTATCACGAATCCATCAAATGAAGAAGGAAGAGATAGAAGCAGCAAGTCCACATTGAGTTCATGCTCCAACACCAAATCAAGGGTCGCTAACTTCTGTATGAGCCAAATCACTCGTACCCCATGATCACGGACCGAAGTCCCTTCACGCATGCGGCACGTCATCAACTCCTTAACAGTAGAGAACCTTTCAGCCCTCGACTGAGCCCCAAAAAGTTCCTTGAGTTGCGCGTGAATGTCAGCAGCATTCACCGTGTCCTCAAATCGCCTCTGGAGTTCATCAGACATCGAGGCTTGCATATAGCATTTGGTCTTGATGTCATGGTCACACCATGCATCAAGTTTGGCCAATTCCTCCGGACTTATGTCAGCTGGTGCTTCCTTCGGAGGTGCTTTCTCTAACACGTAGAGCATTTTCTCCGAAGTTAAGACAATCTTCAACTTCCGGAACCATTCCGTATAGTTGGCGCCAGTCAGCTTGTTTTGTTCGAGGATCGAGAATAAAGGATTTCGCGAATTCATTGTATGAAATACTGAAAAGGAAAACAGACATATATCAATGATTGTTTAACAATTTACTAAGACATAAAATAGGCGAATTTAATTTTATGAATCTCACTCCCACTATTTTAACGATTTCACCACCCTCTAGTGAAAACGGGAAACTTTTTCCTTAGTGAGAACATGGAGTCCAATTGACAAACTTATGGTCCCGAATAATATCAGCCAACCATAATTCTCAAAAGGTAGAGCCCAATTGCTTCCAAAGCAACCCCCATGTATTTACCTCATGTCCAATAAGGGCCCAATAATATGACGCCGTTTAAAGTGACATGTCAAGATGACCCATCAATATTAAGTTGTGATGGACGGTCGCCATGTGGATCCCCCAATAATATGAGCCGATCCCATGGGAGTTCCACCCAACTTACAACATTTTTCGATCCAATGTACAGCTTTCCGACGGACGGGCCCCCCCAATAATATGAGCCGGACCGTATCCGCGGGTAGCATCACATACATTGACCGTTGATGGAAGGTAGGAACATTTAAACAATATTTAAATTTCCTTTATTTATCTTGATATAAATTTTAAATCATATTTAAAATGAGGGATTTTATTTATAAAATATTTGTCTCATCATATTTAATTTATTGCATGCATTGCCGGATTCACGCAATTTATGTCTAAACATGCATACAATCATAATATCAAATATTATATAGGATGATCGATTCCATTTCTAATTGACCCGTGGTTGCCAATCACGGGTCTTAGTCCAATCCTAGGTAATATGCAGTATGCAAATGCAATCCTATTACATATGCTTCCAATTTACATTTCTTCAGTCTTCATTGTCTGCTGGGCCCACCATCTTCAAATCTTGATCTCCCACTAAATCTAATGTATTTACAATAAATAACAATGACAAGTAGGGGATACATTTTTAGGGGGTGGGAACGGGCTATAAACCAAGCCCACTTTTATTACATATGACATTCATATCGGGCCATAAACCAGGCCCATTAATAAAACCAACAACAATAAAGACAAAATGTAAATTCCTAACATACACCTACAAAATTGGTCATGGCAATCGATCATCCTTATCCAATAACATTTAATTTAAAATTAATTTATTGGATAACATGCTGTGGCAATTCAAATTTAAACAAGATAAAATCATATTTTATATATAAAATCACATTTCACATATAAAATCATATTTTATCTCCATATCAAATAAAATCATATTTTATCTATAAAATCCAATTTTACAAATAAAATCATATTTTATCTAATATATCATAAGATCATATCTTATCATCAATTGTACCAAAATAATTGATTTCAAAATTCAATTTACGGATAAAATATTAAAATTTTCCAAAAATTCAAATTTATCCAAAATCAATTTTAAAATTTACGGACTCGAACAATTCGATCCGAAATCTCGTGAACCAATCAAAAACAATTTTTGACCGGACCAAAAATAAAATTTTAACATATTAAAATTAATTTTTAATAAAATATTAATTTTTCCCGCGGGCCACCCGGGACACTCCCGGGTTGGCCCGCACCCGGGGCGCGGGCCGGGGGCAGCCCGGCTGCCCCCTTAGGGCAGCGCCTGGCGCCGCCCCTGGGCGGCGCCGTGCGCTGCCCTGGGCGGCGCCGAGCGCCGCCCCTGGGCAGCGCCGAGCGCTGCCCTGCGCAGCGCCCAGCGCTGCGCTGGGCAGCGCACAGCGCTGCCCTGGGCGGCGCCGTGCGCCGCCCTGGGCGGCGACGGTCGCCGCCTTGGGCGGCGCCGTGCGCCCCCTTTGGGCGGCGCCGTGCGCCGCCCCTGGGGGCAGCGACCATCGCTGCCCGGGTTTCGCCCCCGGAAAAAAAAATTTTTTTTTTATTAAAAATATTTATTTTGTTTCATAAACCGAGACTCAAAAATTTTGTACAATTGATTAATTCAATCGATTGATCTGAGCAACCTGGCTCTGATACCACTGTTGGAAAACTGGCGAGTTCCCAGACCAATTACGATTGATACCCGGTGCAGCGGAAGTTTAAAAATTTTTCATGGAACGTTTCCATGGTATGGGTATCAACCGTTCATCAATTGAATTACTGTGTGTGTAAAATTTAAATAACAATTAAATAAATTTTACCTCAAATCTCGCAACGAGATTAATGGACACCAACAGAACAATTCTGCTCTTGTTGTCTCTCCCTGGAACCGATGAACGCCTTCAATCAGGTCCACGAACAGAGGTTTAATCCCTCTGATAGATTGCACTAGAAAATCTATCAGAAGTTTTCTGCGAAGAGAATACACGAATTTGATTCGTTATTCCTTACTGTGATTCAAAATCACAGACCGGAATTTTCTCGGGCAGAGCAAGGGGGCGGCCGAAAATATTATTTGAGAGAGCTAGGGTTTCGATTTTTCTCCTCAAAAATTATGACCTATTGTGTGTAATTTCTGTACTGAAATAACTTATTTATAATGCAGGCCACTAACACCTTAGGGCCCATTAGTCATAAGTTAGGGCCCGACAAGCAAAGCCCGCTCGTTCAGAAATTAATATAAAATTCATCGTGACTCCGATTGATGAAACGATTTCACCAATGTGTACAGAAACCATTTTTGCATGTTTTAAAGTCAAAATAAATTTTCCTGAATCCGAATTCAGTGGTTTCCAAAAATGTCCATCCCTATGTCATTTTAGGAAATCCTACTCCCTTACTCTTATTTAAGAAGTCCAACTCCTTAGTTCATTAAATTTAACTCTTTAAATTTAACTATCTCAACGGGGATTAAAACTCCATTACACTGTGTGACCCTCAATGGTTCAGGGATACAGCTAGCCGTGGGCTCACAACTCCTTGTGACTCGGAACAACACTTTCCGACTTGCCCAACGAATCATGGTAAAGCGCCTAGCAACATCGCCCCATGATTCCCTAGGTATCACTGATAGTGCCTACAAGAACCAGTAGATTTTGGTTAGCGTACAGTACGGTCCCTTCATCCATATATCCCGATCGAATCAACAACCATTGGTATATCGAGAGTCGCTCAAGATTCGATAACTATGCAATACATCTTGAAGATCAAATTAGTGACATCGCATGTGCTACTAAGAAACCATTTCTTAAATCACATCAAGTACTCTGGCCAGAGATTTGTCACACTAATATCTCCTCAGATCGCATAGGATATCCACACTCGCAAGTATGTGGTGAATCCTTGACAACAATGCATTGACTCCTATATGTGTCGTAACTGTACCCAATCTCGACACCTGATGACCCCCTCAGAGTCGGTAAACGAGTCAAAGCACAGTACTAGCATATAGAGTCTCCATGATGTTTCAAGTCGTAAGGACTAATGGTGTACAACCAAAACCGCGGACTTTATCCACTCGATAAATGATAACCACTTGGAAAGTCCGGATAGGGTAGTTCGACTATTCATCCTATGAATATCCATTCGCATGCTTCGAACATCTCCATGTTCCCTACCAATGAAACGTGGTACTCCGCATCGCAAATGCTAGTCTCAAACTCGAGCGATCCTTATCCTTATTATCGGACGGCTCAATCGACTAGGAACGGTTTTAGAATATACAGTGACTATAAGATGTATTTCATGATAGACATCTCCATGTTCTACCACATCTTACATACACTATAGTATATTCAAGGTCTTTATCAAAACAACAATAGTATATCACAATATAACAATATGAAGTAATATAAAGTCATTGCCATAAAAGTGTAAATAATATTAAACAAAAGATTGTTTATACAAAGAGTCAACAAAGCCCATAGCCACACAGTTGGCTCAAGATTGTTTATACAAAGAGTCAACAAAGCCCATAGCCACACAGTTGGCTCACTGGGCACCCACTCTTACACTAACTCCAAATCATGAGTAGGGTAATTTTTCTCATGCTCCTTCAACTGCCTAGAAGCATAAGGGATAACCCTATCTCGCTGCATAAGCACTGCCCCAAGTCCCAACTTGGAATCATCAGTGTAAACCACAAAATCTCCCTCTCCAGATAGCATAGCTAACACTGGTGCTGTCGTGAGAGCTTCCTTCAACACATCAAAGCTCTCTTGACACTCTGGCTTCCAAATAAACTTGGTATTCTTCTTCGTCAGTGCTGTAAAGGGCACAACAATCGATGAAAAACCCTTGATAAACTTCCTATAATAACCGGCCAATCCGAGAAAACTGCGAATCTCCGATGCGCTTCTTGGTACAGACCAATCCTTCACTGCTTGAACCTTGGAAGGATCTACTTCCACTCCATCCTTGAAAATAATATGACCCAAGAATGGTACTCTCTCTAACCAAAATTCGCACTTGTCGAACTTGGCATACAACTTCCGCTCTCGGAGTACTCCTACAATTTTCCTCAAATGTTGGGTATGCTCTTCTCTATCCTTCAAGTAAATGAGGATATTGTCAATAAAGACAATGACAAACTGATCCAAGTACGGCTGGAACACGCGGTTCATAAGATCCATGAAGACCTCGGGCGCGTTTGTCATCCCGAACGACATCACAAGGAACTCGTAGTGGCCATAACGAGTCCTAAACGTTGTCTTGAACACATCAAACTCCTTCACCTTCAACTGGTGATATCCCGAACGAAGATCAATCTTCGAAAACACAGAAGCTCCTTATAACTGATCAAAGAGGTCATCAATTCTAGGAAGCGGGTACTTGTTCTTTACTGTTACACCATTCAACCCTCGATAGTCTATGCACAATCTCAGACTTCCGTCCTTCTTCTTCACAAAGAGGACCGGTGCGCCCCATGGAGAGAATCTAGGGCGTATGAACCCTTTATCAAGCAACTCTTGAATCTGCTCTTTCAGTTCCTTCATTTCTGTGGGAGCTAGTCTGTACGGTGCCTTAGAGATTGGCACAGTACCCGGTATCAAGTAGATAGAGAACTCGACTTCCCTATCAGGTGGGATACCTGCAACATCTTCCGGAAACACATCCTCAAAATCCCTGACCACGTCCACATCTGAAATATCTGGACGTGCTGGCAACTCTGACAAAGATATACTGGCTAAAAATTCCTCACATCCATCATGCACCAACTTCTTAGCTTGCATGAAAGATATAAGCTGAGTCCTCTTCGAACTCCTAGTAGCCTCGAACCAGAATGGTTCCTCTCCCTTCGGCCTAACCATCACTGATCGCTGCTGAAAATCAATCACCATAGCATTCTTCGTCATCCAGTCCATCCCAAGTATCAAGTCAAACTCAGGCATAGGCAGCACTATCAAATCGGCACTCACTGATTGCCCTTGCAGCAAGAGTTCAAGATTACTAACTATATTCCTCGTGGATAGCTCTTCCCCTGATGGGATGGTCACTGTGAAACCACCCAACAACTCTTCATACTCAATAGTCCGCTTACAGGTAAATGCCTCTGAAATAAAAGAATGTGTAGCTCCCGAGTCTAACAAGGCTCTAGTGGCTACACCAGCTACTACAATCCTACCTGCATTAACGGTGAATACAACAACATAAAAGATTGAAGTTAAGTAACACAAGTTCTACTTAGGCTCATTCTAAGTCATCAAATCCCAAACAAGATACTACGCATGCTAAAACAGTCAAGTTCTCCTATCATGCATCATGCTACAAAATTATTGACCCCAAACAAGAAAACTTAAAACCACATGCATCAGTAAATCGATCAACTGCTCTAACCCAAGAAAACTTAAGATGTTACCTATGATGAGTGTGGTGTCTGGGTTGGCCTCCTCAGCCTGCATCACGAACACTCGACCCTGCACGGGCCTCCTCAACTCCGGGCAGTCTTTAGCTACATGACCCGGCTTCTTGCATTTGAAGCACACTCCTGCATTCATCAAGCACTTACCAAAATGCGGACGGCGACATATCTAGCAAATAGGCTTATCCTCGGTCCTGGGAGGAGCAGGTCTCTAGGCCTAATGGTGCCCCTGGGGCCTCTGCAGCCTCTGCTGTCCCTGGTATGGCTTTTTGCCATGCTGCTGCGGGTGACCCTGATGAGTGAAGGACCTCTTGACATGAGCCTCGGCACTGATGTCCTTCAAAGACTGCTCGGACCTCATAGCCTTCCTGACGGCAGCTGCATAATCCACTGGCTCAGCCATCATCACATCCCTACGAATAGTAGGCCTTAGACACGCAACAAAGTGCTGCAACTTTTCTGCCTCGTCATTCCCTATCAACAGCACGAAGTGGCAGCCCCTCTCAAATTTCCGAACAAACTCGGATACAGACAGATCTCCCTGCCGGAGACTCATGAACTCTTTCTTCAACTGCGTCCTCACCTCAGCTGTATAGTACTTCTCATAGAAGAGAGTCTTGAATGCTTCCCAAGTCAGTGTGGTAATGTCAACAGTCTTCTCCACACCCTCAAACCATAAGGCGGCGTCATCCTTGAGAAGGAAGGTCATACAGCGAACTCGGTCAACATCTCCCAAATCCATGTAGTGGAAAATCGCCTCTAGCGAGCGAATCCAGCCCTCCGTTACCATCGGATCCGTAGTACCAGAGAAGTCCTTAGGATCCATCTTCCTAAACTGCTCATAGACCGCGCTAGGTCTAGCCCTCGGGGCCTCGGCATGCTGCTCTAAGATACGAGTCAGGCTAGCTAGCACCTGAGCCACAACATCAACGGTGGAGGGGGCGGAGGAGGTGCATGGGGATCACGATGAGGTGTCATCTGAGTGCAAGTTCAAATTTCAAAAATTCAAATTTCATGCCTTAAAAAAAGATTTTTATTTAAACTTAAAACATGCTCAAATAATTTAAGAAACTAATGCTACTAATCTGAACAAATAAGCGAAACATAAATCTTACAGACTTCGAGGTAAGATCCCTTGAGTTTCGGCAACTAGCAGTAGGCTCAGCCCAAACCAAGACCGTGCTCTGATACCAACTGAAATGACCCTAACCTCTATACTTAAATAAATAATAAAAGAAATACGTATTTTTAAAAAAAATTGCCATGACTTGTTTGTAAGTAGGTAAAACCTCTCTGTCACAGCCAGCAATCCAAACAAATGCAATAAATGCGACAAAAGATAACCACTGCGATAATCATAACTTCGAAAGTAAAAGCAACCCCACACGGTTGCGAAAAAGAGCGATAACAATTTCAAGACTTAAAAATTTAAGCACAGGGAAAACACATCCTGGCTATTACCAAAAGTACATAAGTTTAAACTCTTTATTACAATCATAAACTAGTGCGGAAACATGAAATAGCAACGGTCGTAGGGCCTCGCTCTGCCGGTGACCTCCCCTCAAGGATCCTGCCCCTCGGTCCCTACGAACTCCTCCTCACCTGGAAAACAAACAAGCATAGTGAGTCTAATGACCCAACAAGTATAAACAGTGATATAACAAGGGTTTGAAAATACTCCAAGCAATACTCAAACTAATATACATAATATACTTTGAAGCTTAAACTGTAAACATGCGTGAAATAAGGATAATGAGACAACATGCAAGTATGAACTCACGCCAACTCGCGCTATGAAACTTTTGAACTTTCTTGACTTAACTGAAACGCATACATAACATAAAACTGAATAAATTGAGACGAGTCGACTGATACTTGAAACTTTAACTTTTGTTTTTGCTTTAGAACTTAGATCCTCGAATTGTGACTCAAGTTTTGATCATGATCATGGCTGCAGTGCACTATGCTGGCAAGACGCCAAGATTTCTCCCGACGCAATTTGCCCCTTTACTTTCCTTTTTGGTAGGGGAGCTGAGATGAACCCGACCGCTTACTACACGTCTCTTTTGGTAGGGGAGCTGGGATGTCTTCCAGCCGCTTACTACACGTCTATGGCAAGTGGGTGAGGAATCCCTCAACCCACATTGTCCTGTCCAGTCACAATCAACTCACTTTGTTCAAAAATATTTTCTTTCCTTCCTTGACTCAACTCAAAATACTTAGCATGCAAGAACTTGTAACGACTTCCTTTGAAAATATTTTTTGGCTCAAAGACGAAACTCATGCACATGAATATGCAACTTAAGAAATGGAACTCAACTCAAAAATATGGGTGCAAGGTGGGTGAGTGGCTGCCCCTAAGCTAAAAGCCAAACTATTTTTTTTTCTTTCCTCAACCTTGCCCTAAACCGAGCAACCAAACCGTAAAACCCTTAACTCTATCATCCCTTAGCCAAATTCGACACCGCTCAAACCGACACTCTCCAAACACTACAAACTGACCATATGACCTATTTTCAACCTCATTTGACAGCCTATACAATCTGAACAAAAACCCAATCCGGACAGCCCACTTTTGCCCCCAAAATTATGCACCGACACCCTAACTTAAAAAATCCATAACTTGATGAAATCTTACCTGAAACGAGCCCATTTTATACCGACGCGACCACAACGTCATGAACTTGACCTAGGACCAGCCCTAACCATGCCCAGACCTCGTCCAGATACTCCCCTGCCCCAAAACCAAACCGCCCTGTCCAAGCCAAACTCATCTACAACACCTCTACCTTAAGAAAACACCACCAAGACCTATTTCCTTACCCCCACTTTCTTCCAAACCACCAAACACAATCAAAACCACCTCTTAGAACTTAGCACAAACACCTTGGCAGCCCCTTACCACACTTCGACACCACAATTCAAAAATAACAAGATTATGCATCAAAAATCCTTCAACCTTTGTACAATCAACGGAACAAATTGCCAAACCACAAAATGCATACTCAGCCTTCAATTTCAGCCCTAACATCATGCAAAATTCAAAATTTAAAGGGCATGAACCTCTGAATTTTCAAAAATTAACAAATGCAACCAATACCCCTCAAGATTTCAATCACAAATCATCATGCAACTCCTAAAAGTCTATAGCAAATTCCAATTTCGAAAATTACACATGAACTGTGAGACCTCGTTTCTAATCAATTAATATCGGAAAACAATCGATAAGTAAACAAGAAACCAAGATTAGAAGCAACCAATTATATTTTTTTTAAAGAAGGCTCGCGCGCCCGCGCTGACATCAGCGCGCCCGCGCCTAAGGCAGTGCGCCCGCACCGATGCTGCGCAAGAACCAGCACGCCCGCTCTATAAGTAAGAGCGCCCGCGCCCTTACCTCGCAAAAAGGCCGCGCGCCTGCACCGTCCTCTCGCCCAAAAAGGTTAAGGCACCGAAATAAACTCAACAAAACCTAAACACTTGCATTAAAAGTATTTGACATGCCAATAACAATACAAGTAAGGTTTAGGGAAGAGAAACATTCAATTCGGTAGTACCTACATCGATTCTTGCTTACAAAACAAATACGAGAAGTTTGAATGACTAAACATGTTCGCAAAACATAACTAGGTTGACATGCTGATTCGACTTCTAAACGAGTCTCACTTCTATCTCTTGCTCTTGACGCTAACCAGGTCTATGCTGACTTGATCCTGCCCTTCCTGTTGCCAAGTACACATACAAAACAAAGCAACAGCCGGATAAACCGGTGAGAATGATAATCCCAGTAAAAGCAACATATCAAGTAATACAACAATAAACATGTTTTCAAGACAACAACACAATCAATAACAACGTAATGAAATGCATGTCTTTAAACCAGGATATCAAATCTGATAAACGAAGGATTGCTGCTGTGCTTTTGGGATCCCGAGGATGAGATCATGTGACGACTCACCGACTCTCCCGGTCGAGGTGGTGCCACATACCTCACTCCTCTAGACTTTGAGCAACCATAATGAGTATGCTAGCACTAGGCGATACGACTACGACCTAGGCCACTCAATCGTAGTTCCCAAACGTCCAAACAAAAAGGGTGGTTCTGCCCGCTGAATCAACGTAGGCTCAAGATGAATGCATAACAAAAACATAAAACATAAGCCACATATTCAAAAGCAAAACCAATCAACAAGACACAAGTTCCTCATGCTAGAACAAGTGTAGATGCAATATGTGATTTGAAAAGGTAAAATCGAAAACCAACTGTCCCGAGTATGCTATCCCGCTATGATGACTACTTTTACCTTTCAATGTCGTAGATCCAACTCCGGACAAGCTACAACAAAAGATTGTATCAACAACTATACAACCTAAAGAACAAACAACGGTTCAAGGAAATCTCTTTATCGTTCTTCGTCCAACTCTCGACGAACAATGCTGCTAACACAGGGCTCGACAAACTCCAACGAATCTGTACAAATACAAGAGTTGATCAACAACCATGATCACTCACAAGCCAAAGCTTCAATCAATACAAAAATGGTTCGAAATCTCCAAAACTCAAACCGACGGCATAACGGCTATAAACTGAACAAACCGGAAACGTAGACAGCAGTTCAATACCGATATAACCTCATATCAATGCCCAAAACAACAATAACAAAGCAAACCCATCAATCTCAAAATCCACATTTTCGAAAATGGCTTCCAAAAATCATAACAAATCCGAACGTCGCTCTAATTCAAAACCGACAGATAATAAACGATCAGAACTCTGTATAGAACAACATACTCGTATCTCGAACGATTCTAACAACATCCAAAAACTAGAATTCATCTGATTGTAGAAAAACTTACGATATAACGGAGCTCTCGCTGTAGTGATCGCTAAACTGCCTTCAGAAATAAATTCCAACGGCCGGATCGAGCTCGGACTGAAATCTTGAAGCTTGGAAAAGCTTGGAGGCGTCTTCAATGGAGCTCACGGTTTGGAGGAGGAAGATGAAGACTTTGTCAACCAAGTTCTAAGAGTAGATAATATATAAAATCCACAATTTGTGTTTTAGTCCCTGAAAAATCTAATTTTTGCAAAAAGGACCCTGATCAAAATCAAGTCGGCTCTTGAACTCTGCAATCTCCGATTAACTCAAATAAACTCATTTAAGATAAAAACGGGGCGTTACATGAACCCTACTAAAAATTTGCAAAAATTCGAACCCTACAAGCATATAATAACAAGCATTTTCGAAAAATGAAGGAGATTATGAGCAAGAACATAAATAGCTTGAATGAAAGCCCAACAAAATTCTTATACTTGCCTTAACCCTTTTCTACCAAAACTTTCGAACCAAGGAAGGGGAGAGAGCTGAACCCTTCGAACCAATAGCTAGGAAACCTTCCCAAGGTGGAATCCAAGTGAAGGCGGCGGCGTGAGGTGGCCGGCGGTGGTCGAAAAGTGAAGGGGAAGAGTGGCCGAAGGTTTGAGAGGGAAATGGGGGGAAAAGAGAGTGAAGGGTCGGCTAGTTGAGGTATGAGGGTGCTAGGGTTTGTGAAATCTTTTAATTGGTGTTTAAAAGGGGTGTGTGTGAGGTGTACAAGTGTATATATGTATAGGTGTAAGCATGTAAAAGTAGGTGTGTGTGTGCTTTTAAAAGTACAACTCTATAATACAACTTTATAGTACTACTTTACCTACTAACTTACACTAATAAAATTCCTAAGTTTAAAAACCCCTAATCAAAAATATTAAATTGGGTTTTACTAATTCGGGTTTATGAAAATTCTAATTTTTGAAAAAGTCAAAGAATAATCTCAATATTGCAATACTAAGAAAAATGATTTCTGATACCCAAAAATTTCTAACATTTGAATTCCCTTCTAAATTTTCCTCTTACCACCCTACTAAACTTTTAAAATAGAAATTCTTGAAATTTACCGCCAAAATCCACCATCGCCATACGCCGGAACCGGAAACCATTGTCTCAAAAATTTCAATAATAAAGGATTTAAAATATTTGAGCACTTAAACTTTAAAGAAAATTTAAGCAATTAATTCCAAGAAATAAAAATCATAGTTATTATTAAAAAAAAGGAATTTTAGGCATGAAATTTCAATTATGAAATCTTAGGTGCTACAACTAAATAAAACCACAAGCAAGCACATAAGATATATAAAAATAACCTGAGGATTCTAATGCATGCATGATCGTAAAATCTTATGCATAAACTGCGTCGTAATCTAAATCAATACATAATACATAACATAATACATAACATAAGCATTGACATATCATAAACATAAAAATTATTTTCATGTGGGTCATATCAGTGAAGTGTAACTTAATTCGATTGATCAATCTAAATCCATCGTACGTGGTGGCGGTCTGTGGGGTGTACCCCTAACGCCCTATGCCACTTCACCCAAACTTTTTAGATCTATAGGCTCATAATCGTAATTGGAAAGGTCATCGGGCCCGGTATCCCAAACTTCAGTCCCGTGTTTGTCACAAATCACATCAATTATTCCAAAAATTATTTTTCTTCACATGCCATCAATTTAACGTGAAACATATGCATGAATCGTGAATTAAAAATATTATTTTTCCTTAAAAACTCTGCCCGTAAATATATATTTAATTTATTTTTATAATGATAATATTCATATCAAAATATTACATATACGTCTATTAAATATATATTTACGGACTATTATATTTTTGTCACGGCTCGTTCGAGTTGCTGCCCCTTAACTAAAGCCCTTAAACTTAGATTCGTCCGATAACACTTAGATTGACTCATTAACACTTAAATTGGCCCAATAATACTTAGACTAGCTCAATCACACTTAAAATGACCCAATCAGACTTAGATTGGCACAATAGTACTTAGTCCAACTTAGAACTTAGCCCCAAGCAAATAATTAAACAACTTAGGCTCATTAACAAATTTAGCTCTATGATTATTAAACCCCCAATAAATATCTTAAGCCCAATAAGCTTGGCTCAATAACTAAATCAATTCATTCAAGCCCAAATAACACTTTATCCCAAATAAACAACTAAGATCAATAAATAATTTTAACACAATAAACATTTTAGACCTAATAACTACATTAAGCCCAATGAACATCTTAGGTCCAATAACAAAATTGACCCAATGAATAAACTAAACACTTAGACTCTTAAATAAATTACCCGGCCCAAAATAAAATAATCCAAAACCAAACCATAACATATGACCCTAATACACTTTACCCGATCCGGACAACCCACTCGCCCGAGCTCTGCCAGAGTTGCCCGCTAGATAAACCACCCTTACAACCATCCAATTGTTCACCCAGCCGACACTAGCTAGTTCAATACATCTTAAATCAACACCCAAAGGGACCTAATCCAACTATCAACCAGTGAGCAGCAACTAAGACCCAGCCATGATAGAGAAATCATTCACAACCAAGTCACAATGCATAAAAACGTTAATGATGCATGAATTAAATCTTGAACTACCATATCCACATACAAATGCAATAACACGATTTTTAATCTTCAAATAGTGAATATACTGATCTAAATGGTGTGAGAAAGGAAGAGTATAACATGTCTTTACGTTTAAAACGCATGAAAAACTTATACGATTGCGGTTGCACATATCGGGACTCGGGAATCTCATAATTATCCAATTCTGGAAGCTCAAATCCCTAAACTGTTGATTTCTGCCTCTAATTATCCTCAATCGGCTTCCGATCTGCAAAAAATTATATAATGGTCAAAAGTCAACTCTAGTCAACTTTGGTCAAACTTTGACCAAAACTTACCAAACTTTATTGCGCTCTTACCGCTTAACGGTTTTGAATCTCGACTCGAAACTTGGATATTTGGATCTATCACGTCGAACCGATCAAAATGGTTGACACGACGATAGCCGGAGACTCGCCGGAGAAGACGGCGGCGCGACGGCGGCGTCCGGTGGCGATGTCAAAACTTCTCCAAAATGCATGAAATTTTACAGGCTTGTATAGCTCAAAGAGACGATTTCAATGCAGTAAGCCACGATCGGATCGGACCACCGAGGCGGCGTAGATCGGATAAAAACATCCGGCAGCGGCGTGAGCTTCCGAGCTCAGATCCGTCCGATTTTCTCACGAAAAATGCTGAAAAAATCTTGGGAAATGATCTACACACATCTTAGAACCTTTTAACAACACAAAAACAACAAGAATCGACCTCAAATCCGCCCATTTCGCGCGATGAAGATGATGAATAGTGACCCTCACGTTTTTGCTTCGAACCGGACCAAACGGACACCAAAACTCATGATTCTTGGTATGGTTGTGATCGCCTCGATAAGAGCTTCAAGATGGCATGCTCAATCGATGGCGAAAGGCGGTGGTCGGCGACGGGAAGGGATGTTTGGGGGTTAGTGTTTTAGTGTGTGTTTTAGAGGTTTAGTGCGTGAGAGAGAGAGTGTATCACTTAATATTATAAAATTTGGTCCTAAAATGACCCGGTCTGATCCATTTTAATGCTCTTGTGTTATTTTACTCCAATATGTAATTTAACACATTTTTACAATTATCTGAAATTGCGAATTTGACTGGAAACTAGACTAGTTAATTCCCAATAAATAAATTGAGTCAATCTTAGGCTTTGACCAGTCACCCAAACTGATTAATTTCTACAATTTAAATTATCTGGCATAAATAATTATTTAATTCCATTATCTCAATAATTATCTCAAAATGCCAATATTATCAGATATCCATAAATAGTCAAACTCATTGACTAATTGGCACGTGTATTTTGTAAATACACTCTATAACTCATTTGGCAGTAATAATTATTTTTTCAACTCAATAATTATTTTAATTGCCAATTAATTCGGTAATAAATTTTTGGAGCGTTACAACTCTCCCCCCTTAAATGGAATTTTGTCCTCGAAATTGGAGTAAATACCGATAAACTCTGGACAATACGTGCGCATAATGACCTCGGCCTCCCAGAGAGCCTCCTCCTCTGACTGATTCTACCACCGGACCTTGACCAAGGGAAAACCTGGCGTTCTAAGTCTCTGCTCCTCCCATGCTAAGATCTGCTCTAGTCCTTCCTCGGACAACAAGTCTGACGCCAACTGCATAGGCTCATATCCATTACGCATCACGCCCTTCATGGGCGCAATCCTCACAAACACAAGGTCTCCAACATTAAACTCGAGGTCTCGTAGTCGTCGGTCAACATAACTCTTCAGACGACTATGTGTGGCCCTCATCTTATCCCAAATTCGAACCATGATATCTGCAGTCTGCTAAACTAACTCGGAACCTAAGAGAATCCTCTCGCCAACAACGTCCCAATGCACGGGTGATCTACACCTTGTTTCGAAAAAATCGTGTATGGAGACATACCTATAGACGCATGACAACTGATGGCATAGGTGAACTCCACTAAAGGTAGTCTCGACTCCTAAGAGCCCTGAAATTAAATCACAACAGGCTCTCAACAAAACCTTGATATCAACAGTCTCACGATTCTATCTGGTGCCCGCCAAACACTAAATTCTAATGGTGCTAACAATCACTATCAGTTACGAGCCAAAACAATGTCAAGATGACGTTCAGTATAACTCAGCTCAATAAATAACTTGCTGGGTCAGAATCAAATCGAAATCGAAGAGACATGGTTTAGAACAATATCAAAATACAATAATCTGGAAAAAAAATTTGTCAAAATAAAACAACTCGTTTGCAGTCTAATACAAGGGGTGAGCGAATCAATTCAAGGATCCATGAACAAGGGATACGAGCCAATCAATCAATATCAAATCAGGTGATCACCTGTCAACAGGTATGATATCATGTCCATCATCAATACAAATCAAAATCAAGGTTGTCAGCGTGGCTTACATACGAGGAAATCCGCACGCACTCAACGAAAAAGAAATAAAATCCCAAGATGTAATCCAATGTCAACAAAATAAAATCGAGATCCCAATGGAATAGAATAACAATACTCACCCAAATCAATATCCATGTCTAGATTTAGAATTCAAGTTCTAAAGAAATATGAATTTCTGAAATCCATAACCGAAATATCATTCGAAGCCAAAAAGACTGAATCTTCAATGAACAATGTCATGCGAATCAAGGAATGCATGAACTACAAGAAGGATTCCAATATTTTTGAAAAGAATCGATAAAATGGCTCACGTAACTGATTTTTCTCTATCCCAAAAGCACCTTCCCAATTCTTCAAAAAATCAACTAAACATCAATCAATACTTAATTACTCAATTAGGACTATTACCAAATTCCCAAATTTCTGCAACAAAAAAATTCATTTCTCAATAGTACCCTTCACCCGAATCATTTGGCTCAACGATTCCTGAGAAAAATGAAATCTGAATTCCTCAATAGCAATCAATCAAATCTCTAAGAAAATTCTCAAAACATTCTCTCCGACCCAACATTCGCATCTAACCTATAGCAAACAATTACTAAAAACCCTCAAAAACTACTGAGAGATAAAAGAATGCGTAGCTCCAGAATCTAGCAACACAAACATAACAATACCTCTATTGCTAATCTTCCCTGTACGAAAAATATTACCCAACAGATATAGATCATTCTTCTAGAGAAACCAATTAACATCTAAAGTTCAATCCTAAGCATGCTAATTTCACCAATTCATAATTCTCATCCTATACATGCATTTCTAAAACACAAGTACAACAGTCAAGCAATTTCCAATACAAATCTTAACTAAGCATCCCAATAACTGAATTTAAGAACACAAATTAATATTATCCGAGATAAGAGAAGTATCATGATCTGCATCCTCAGCCTACACCACAAACAAGCGCCCTGTGGTCTGCCTCGCCCTGTGACAGTTCCTCGAAATCGTTCCGGATCCTCGCAATGGTAGCACCTGCCTGAACCAACCAAACACTTTTCAGCATGAGGCCTCTAACACTGTCTGTAGAAAGGTACCCCTCCAGTGCTAAGGGCAACTGCCCCCTAATGTTGCTGCCTTTGCTGGCCCTGCGGCCTTTTCTGCCGCTGCGGCTGCGGTCTAAGAGAATCTGAGCCCTTAGACGACCCAAGATAAGACTTCTATGCTGGCTGCTGCAAGGAATGTCCTCTAGATGACTGCTGGAACTGTCTCTGCTTCTGGAAGTCAGCCTGCATCTCCTTCCTCCCCTTCTAGGACAGGCACGCTCGACTAACCGCTACCTTGTGCTTCGTCACGTCTGTCATGGAAACATCATGCTTGATGTTGGACCTCAAGACATCAGTGAAATGTCACAGCCTCTCGTTCTCCACTGTAGCAATTGTGGGCACGGAGTGACAACCCCGATCGAACTTCCTCAGATACTCGGCCACAATCCTGTCTCCTTGTCGGAGGCTCATGAAGTCACGAATCAGATGGCCTCGCACATCCTCTGTAAAGTACTTCTCAAAGAAAACCATCTTGATATTCTTTCACGCCATCCTAGCCAGGTCAATATCAGTCATTGCGCCTTCCGACCAGAGAGCTACATCATCCTTCATATGTAGATTGCGCATCTGACCCAATCGGCATCCTGGGTCCCCATGTAGGCAAAGATCGTCTCCAACGCTAGAATCCACTCCTCAGTCACAAGTGGATCACAAGTCCATGCGAACTCCTAAGCTGTCCAGCCTGATGCTCAAGTAAACTCGTGATATCAGCTAGCATGCCCATGCTGGCCCTATCAAAAGCTGCGAGAGGTAGAGTTGCAGGTGAAGGTGGAGACGAAGGTGGATCCTGATTACCCGCATCACAAACTACGCGAAGACATACTACAATTTCCAATAATCCCTCATGCAACCGTATTGCGTAGCTATGTATTTTAATTTAAAAGCCTTATAGAATAAATTTCAGATAAAAATTTAACTCATGGATCCCATTCGTAAAACATATACTTAAAAGAATTTAAAACTCACAGACTGGCAGTGCGACTTCTGAGCTCCACGTAGCAGGCTAGCTAACCCTCCAAAGACTTTGCTCTGATACCAAATGAAACGACCCTAACTCGTAAAACTTTTTTTTAAAATATTACATATATGCCCATACATATATGCATCTATACTTAAAAATAGATTTTCATAAAATTTAAAACATAATAAAAAGTGTTTTCATGTCAAAATTTAAATACTCGAACACATTATAAATCCATGTGTAAGTATTCAATAACGTAAAATGCGAAAAATAGTTTGATACAATTTCATAATCATTGAAACATAAAAGCGCGAAGGTCACGAGTGTGCTAGCTTGCCACGAATGCTCAGAGGTCCTCGCCGCCAGTCGGGACCACAACCTCCTGACTAACATCATACTCACCTGCACACCATTTAGATCTAATGATTCCAAAGGATCAGCATGCTCTACCTTTAATAACGAGTACTACTAAATAAAATCACAAGCAAGCACATAACATATATAAAAATCACCTGAGGATTCTAATGCATGCATGATCGTAAAATCGTATGCATAAACTGTGTCGTAATCTAAATCATAAAATAATACGCAACATAATACATAACATAAGCATTGGCATGTCATAAACATAAAAATTATTTTCCTGTGGGTCATATCAGTGAAGTGTAGCTTAATTCGATTGATCAATCTAAATCCATCGTACGTGGTGGCGGCCTGTGGGATGTACCCCTAACGCCCTATGCCACTTCACCCAACCTTTGGGGATCCATAGGCTCATAATCGTAATTGGAAAGGTCATCGGGCCCGGTATCCAGACCTCCAGTCCCGTGTTTGTCACAAATCACATCAATTATTCCAAAAATTATTTTTCTTCACATGTCATCAATTTAACGTGAAACATAAGCATGAATCGTGAATTAAAAATATTATTTTTCCTTAAAAACTCTGCTCGTAAATATATATTTAATTTCTTTTATAAAGATAATATTCATATCAAAATATTACATATACGTCTATTAAATATATATTTACGGACTATTATATTTTTGCCAGGGCAGGTTCGAGTTGTTGCCCCTTAACTAAAGTCTTTAAACTTAGATTCGTCTGATAACACTTAGATTGACTCATTAACACTTAAACTGGCTCAATAATACTTAGACTAGCTCAATCACACTTAAAATGACCCAATCAGACTTAGATTGGCACAATAGTACTTAGTCCAACTTAAAACTTAGTCCAACCAAATAATTAAACAACTTAGGCTCATTAACAAATTTAGCTCTATTATTAAATTAAACCTCCAATAAATATCTTAAGTCCAATAAGTCTGGCTCAATAACTAAATCAATTCATTCAAGCTCAAATAAAACTTTATCCCAAATAAACAACTAAGCCCAATAAATAAATTGAACATAATAAATATTTTAGACCCAATAACTAAATTAAGCCCAATGAACATCTTAGGCCCAATAACAAAATTGACCCAATGAATAAACTAAACACTTAGACTCTTAAATAAATTACCAGACCCAAAATAAAATAATCCAAACCAAACCATGACATATGACACTAATACAATTTACCCGACACGGACAACCCACTCGCCCGAGCCCTGCCTGAGCTGCCCGCTAGATAGATCAGCCTTACAACCATCCAACTGTTCATCTAGCCAACACTAGTTCAATACATCTTAAACCAACACCCAAAGGGACCTAATCTAACCATCAACCAGTGAGCAACAACTAAGACCCAGCCATGACAGAAAAATCATTAACAACCAAGTCACAATGCATAAAACGTGAATGATGCATGAATTAAATCTTGAACTACCATATCCACATAAAAATGAAATAACACGACTTTTAATCTTCAAATAATGAATATACTGATCTAAATGGTGTGAGAAAGGAAGAGTATAACATGTCTTTGCGTTTAAAACGCACGAAAAACTTATACGATTGCGGATGCACATATCGGGACTCGGGAATCTCATAATTATCCAACTCTGGAAGCTCAAATCCCTAAACTGCTGATTTCTGCCTCTAATTATCCTCAATCGGCTTCCGATCTGCGAAAAATCATATAATGATCAAAAGTCAACCCTAGTCAACTCTGGTCAAACTTTGACCAAAACTTACCAAACTTTATTGCGCTCTCACCGCTTAACGATTTTGAATCTCGACTCGAAACTTGGATATTTGGATCTATCACGTCGAACCGATCAAAAATGGTTGACAAGACGATAGACGGAGACTCGCCGGAGAAGACGGCGGCGCGACGGCGGCGTCCGGCGGCGATGTCAAAACTTCTCCAAAATTCATGAAATTTTACAGGCTTGTAGAGCTCAACGAGACGATTCCAATGCACTAGGCTACGACCGGATCGGACCATCGAGGTGTCGTAGATCGGAGAAAAACCACCGGCGGCGGCGTGAGCTTCCGAGCTCAGATCCGTCCGATTTTCTCGCGAAAAATGCTGAAAAAATCTTGGGAATCGATCTACACACATCCTAGAACCTTTTAACAACACAAAAACAACAAGAATAGACCTCAAATCCGCCCATTTCGCGCGATGAAGATGATGAATAGTGACCCTCATGTTTTTTCTTCGAACCGGACCAAACGGACACCAAAACTCACGATTCTTGGTATGGTTGTGATCGCCTCGATGAGAGCTTCAAGATGGCATGCTCAATCGACGACGAAAGGCGGCGGTCGGTGGTCGGAGGTCGGCGATGGGGAGGGCGATTTGGGGGTTACGGTTTTAGTGTATGTTTTAGGGGTTTAGTGCGTGAGAGAGAATGTACCACTTAATATTATAAAATTTGGTCCTAAAATGACCCGGTCTGATCCATTTTAATGCTCTTGTATTATTTTACTCCAATATGTAATTTAACACATTTTTACAATTATCTGAAACAACGAACTTTGACCTGGAAACTAGACCAGTTAATTCCCAATAAATAAATTGAGTCAATCTTAGGCTTTGACCAGTCACCCAAACTGATTAATTTCTATAATTTAAATTATCTGGCATAAATAATTATTTTAATTCCATTATGTCAATAATTATCTCAAAATGCCAATATTATCAGATATCCATAAATAGTCAAACTCATTGACTAATTGGTGTGTATTTTGTAAATACACATTATTACTCATTTGGCAGTAATAATTATTTTTTCAACTCAATAATTATTTTAATTGCCAATTAATTCGATAATAAATTTTTGGGGTAGTTTGTAGACTTTATAATGTTTCGTACTTTTAGGTCATTTAATCCGATTAAGTTTCTCCAATTTTGAATATTTAATGGAATATGTCTTTTATGATTTATCAGTGAGACAAGTTCGTATTGCTCATATGTACAATAAAAAATAATGTTTTTAAACAAATTTTTTTATATGCAATTTAAACAAAAGATCAGTTTCACAAAATTCATCATATCTGTAATGGACTGGGCCCGCACCCTCTGCTCTAGCCCATCTAGCCTATGATCTATGCCGGCCCAGTCATATTCTAACTCATGACCTTCTCCCCACCTGGAAAGGGGAGTTTCATGCCCTTTCTAGGATTCGAACTTGCACCCCAGGCATAAGTGCAAATTTTTATCAATCCTGGTAACACTTGAGCTATTATAGGGCAATTTGTACATTAAACATCATTAATGCAATTACTTCATACATCTTGCTGATACTCTAGAACCAAATTTCTATCAATTTTGAGCCAAAAACATCAAGATACACTGAATATACACATCAAATAATCAATAATTCTCGAATTTTAAATCAAAGGAACTTGCTCAATTCAAGGTCATCCAAAATCAACTATTCTGAATGACAAAATCTGCTAAGTGAAAACAACTCGCTTGCATGTCAAAACTCAACGCAAATGAATCAATTTGTACTTTCACAAAGGAATAAGATCCAATCAAGATCGATTGAGGTCGAATACAAAAACCTCAAATCGATATAAAAAAATTCAAGAATCATGATTTCTATGATGTAATAGCTTCAACAAAATTGAAGAGAAGACTCAACTGTAACTGATTTTTCTTATTCTCTATTGATATAAGTTTATCAATTAATTTTCAATTGACAATAGTCGAATATCATCTTTTCGACTTAATTCATTGTCATAGAATTAATAACCATATTGGTACTCGAATAATTATTTTCTAATCAATCTTCTAGCTGTTTCTGGAGTTCTTCAGTTCAAGTAGTGCTTTCTATACGAGTTGTCATAAGATATTCGTACTAGACACCACTCTCTATAGAACTCTTTTCATTTCATAGAAAGGTCGGAATATTTTATCTGAATATTTCTGTACATTCTAACCACTGACATATCTATCAATTCTAGGTTAGTTCTATACTGGTCTAGTACATCTACTAGAATTCTTCCGACACTCTTCTACATTAATCTTGATATAACCAATACCGAATAAAAGGAATCGTACTTTCTGAAACTCATATCATAAATCTCTAATTATTTCTATTGTTGATCTTACGTAATCATTGCACAGAAAAATAATCAATTGTTAACTGGTACTCAATTATTGCATTAATATCTATAATGCATCTTAGCTTAATACCCAATCTTATATTATCAAATTTAATCTTATTTCCTCAAATCTGTATTTTATCTTTTATGTCTAATCTTTCCAAATTCTTTCCATCTACTCAAAGACAAAATTTCAGCAAATACAATTAATAAAAGCTCAACAGATAAAGATTGTAGCATAACAAATCATTGATCTATGAATGTATGTTATACAATCAATACATAAGTAGGTTAACTCGAATTACCTCCCTTACCTGCAATATCATTATCTGATACAACTTGAGCCCAATCTTCTATAATTTCTTATTGCCTATGAGCTTATCTGTCATTCAAATTTCCTCTTGATCTATTTCAGTTAGGGGATCTATTCTCATATTTGTTCATCTACTGGCCTTTAGGCTGAATCGATCTTTGCTGCTGTTATCACTATCTCTTGCTTCATAGCTATACTTCTATGGAAATCTGTAGTGGAGGTGATGATCATAGTGTTCTCAATTACAGAGGCGTGAATAAAATTTCACTCTGCCTCATACAACCAGTTCGTGGTTTCTTTATTCTGTCACTGGCTTCAATCAACTCATTCAAGTTGTTATGCTTCTGTTCTGCAAATTCTTCTTTTCTATCTTCTCTATAAAATACAGAAAGAAACAATTCTGTTTACTTACCTACCAAACCATTTTAGTACCTCTGCTCTTCATCTATCTCTTCTTTACAATCCACCAACTTCTTGCTAAGTCATGGAGTGGATATATAATCAGGCTAGTTCTATGTTCATCTGAATATTCTTCACTTGAACAACTGATCCAGCTCTTTAACTCAACCTTTTTCTAGCCATAGCACATTCTGTCTCTTTTTGAGTTGGTGATTAATAGCTCTGGAGTTGTTCAACTAACGTTCTCCTCAATGCAATCATCATATCTATCGACTCACATACCACAACACTGATTTGTTCTTTCTGAGGTACTTGTTCTGTCTGCAAAATCTGTCTTATTCTATAACAGAAGCAATATATATAGTACAAAGCTCATGCAATACATTTCAGTATAACATATCATTTAATGCTTCTGAATATAACACATGCTTGCAAATTCTGATGCGTTTCAAATAATACATACTTGTATTGAATTCACTTACGCTGATAAATTCAATAAATCATGCATACATATCAGCATATATGCATGTAATTCTCATATCAGTAACGCAAGCAGTGTTCCATCATTAATCTTATTCGCATACAATTCTTCAAATCAAGTAAAGCATAATCATGCAATACGATAAAAACATGCTACTCAATCTACCCCGCTCAACTTCTATCTGAGTTCAAAAACTTTATGCTCTGATACCACCTGTTGTGGGGACCTCGGGTTGCTAATCTTTTCTTAGGAAAAATTAATAATTAATCATAATCAAAACAAACTAGAAACAATATAATCAAAGACTGAATTTTTTTTTATAAAAGGTACATGGACTACGCGCACAGGTCCGTGCATTAACCTGCACACAAAATATAAATATGCAAGGTACACGGACCCCGTGCCTACCTCTGTGCCAAAGTTTCAAAATTTTTGAAGCTACTGGTTTCATTCCAGACCACACGGACCCCTACACGGATCTTGGCACGGGGTCCGTGACTTATTTATTCTAAACATGTTCTAAACAATCGGGTACATGGACCCATGCACAGGGCATGCACGGGGTCCGTGCCCTGTACTCAAAATTCAACAATGAGGCTTTTCAAATCTGAAAAATGATACAATCTATCATATAAGCTTCTCAACATGATTCTATATACTTGACATGCATTTAAACATCAATCTACATATCTGTAATACATGAATTCTCAAGTATAAATCAATACTCGACAACAACATATACAAAGGTGCTTGTTGTTCTAACATGTTTACCAAATTTATAAACTACATGTCATCTGCTTAAAACTCGAGTCACCACTTCTAATCTTTCAATCTCGAGCTATCCAAGCACATCTGACTTGTTTATGCCCCAACCTGATGCAATGCACACATACAAACAAAGTAACAGCCGGATAACTCCGGTGAGAATAAATCTCAGTATGAACGACATGCATATACATCATATAAGCATAATAAATCTATATGTTATAATAATCTTAAATCTCAAACATGTAAGAACATGTCAATCATAGAAGCATAATTGAATCTTCATTCGTCTAACATAACTATTCATTTACAACAATATCAAACAATCATATAAATACATTCATATCTTGAATGGAATATAATCACATGCTAGAATTTATAAACGCATATTCTAAACCATAGAAATCTCTAGGTTAATGCATAAATGCAATGCATGTTTCAAGGAATAGGCTATCAAATCTGATACCAATAAATCTTAGTTCTTGGGATCCCAGGAAAATAAAATCTTTAACCGACCACCAACTTACCCAATCGAGGTGGCGTTAAATATATCAAGTCCCCTGACTTTGGTGCAACTATAGTGAGTCTTCTAGATCTGAAAGTAAATCTATATTCCGTGCCACTCAACTATAGCCCTCCAAACGTCATTTTCGCAATCTAGGCCAATCAGCCCTCTATGATTTTTGAGGTAGGGTTCAAGATGAATGTAACATAATCTTGATACATTAAATCATACAAATATTGTAAAATATATTGAACACATAAATCAATAATCAATCAAGGCAACAATGACAAGTAAATCATATAAGAGAATTTAAACAAATAAGTATGTGATTTTAGGAAATCCAATAATCAAAACGATCTCGAGTTGTTCTTCCCATAATATCTAATGTCTATTCATACCTTTGATCTTGATTCAAACATCTTGAATTTTTGCAAACTCTTGCAAATGTTGATCAACACAAGGCTAGTCAAATCTATCATCCAATTTTGCTTAATCCATGGTTGCTCGTTGAAGGTTTTCTTGATTCAATACTTCAAACACTTCAATTCATTCGAACTCGAACCTATCGATTCGAATTCAATATCTTTTACTTCAATCTGAAATAAAATGTTTACAACTCAATCATCAGCTCATAAATTCAATATCATTAACGGTCATACAACTTCAATATAAAGACAATTCTGGATTGAGTAGTAATCAATAAGCTAGATTGAATACTCACAAGAAGCACTTAGCAAATCACTTCTGAAATCCCTTTCTGAATTGGATAATTCTCTAAAAAGAAATTTTCTTGCTGATCATTCTATTCACAGATCAAAATATGTATCTGTTATTCTGCTGTTATCTCTGTTAATTTTGCTTTGTTCTTGGTCTGTTTGGATAAATCTTTACATTATCTATCTTTTCTTGAATCATATCTGATATGATAGCTGATGCTTCTGAAATATCATTTCAATATAATTTTTTGTAATGGATTGGGCCCGCACCCTCTGCTCTAGCCCATCTGGCCAGGTGGGGAGAAGGCCATGAGTTAGAATATGGCTGGGCTGCCAGATGGGCTAAAGCAGAGGGTGCGGGCCTAGTTCATTACAATATCACCCTCAAATTCACACAAAATTAATTATCATATCTAGTTACAAATCAAATGATATTCAATTTTATTTTATTTTTGTGGTACAACCGGCATAATAGAATCCTAACACATTCTATGTGTTAGGATCCTATTCGCAGGGCTCCATTATAACTTACAGGACCTGTTGGAAGTACACTATAGGTTTGTAGCATCTTGTAATCATCTGCTACAAAAAAATTCATACCCACCCTTTGTGGTTTTTTTTACTCTTGAAGCCGTGATATCAGATGCTTTCAAGCCTGTTAGACGCTTGAGTCCTACTAAATGCTACACACAAATTCCTTTGATTCATAACTAAGACCACAAAAATCGTTAGACGCAAGGTTTACCCCCGTAACCTACTAAATCAAACCCAATGAACGAACACATAGGCATCTGATCATGTAAAATTTAACTCATAACTTCATGATAAAATTTTGTACCCGTGAAATTGTCTATGCGTGTGATGAAGGAACTATAACATCAAGAACATGATAGTCTTTATTGGTTCCGTTTAAATAATTTCAAATCAGCGCCTCAAGATGATATTTGATGAACCAAACACAGGGGAATTGATTTTCATGGCCATGATTGGGCCACTTGGGCCCACATGAAAATTGGTCAATCATGGCCTAGGAAATATAGAGAGGCATTACCTCCTCTGTAGAGTCGACATTCTCCCAAACACAGGATCATAATGGATTATTACACTATCACCCTCTGATAACTCAAACCAAATGTACACATTGTACATTGTCTAATCTTAGCTTTGTACTTGAGGTCTTTGATACAATAACATTTCATGATCATGTTTATTGTATTTTGATGCAAGAATGCTAGTACGAACATCAAATGAGAAAAAAATTGTCATACAGAATCATACATCGACTACCTCTTCTTGGTCGAACAAAAATAAAGAACTTTTCTATGAATTTCACATAATAGTATCTGATAGGATTTGCGTCACATAATTGAATGCGAATATGGTGTTTGAATGTGAAATATTTCATTCAACACGATTATGATTGTTGGGTGGCATATATCAATACATTTTAATTATTGATACATTCTTTGCGTATTTCCTTCTAAGAAAGCAAGATGACAAAACTTCAAAGTAATTGTAGGCTTGTCCCTTGATCAGAAAAGACAAATTTTAAGTAAAAAAAGTCAACTATTTTAAGCCTCTGGTCTGATGACCTATTTGTGAACTGATTATGTTACCCCTCAACTGTCTTATACTCTTATTCTCTGTTTTTTATAATGTGGGAACTCTTATTATTTTCTGTTTACCTTTTGCTAATGCTAGTAATCCAAACAAGTGGAGGTCAAGCCTTGGAATTCCAATTGCTTGATAGAAACCTCGAGCTTTGTTTCCTTGGACTTTGTATTTTCATCCTATTGTTTTAAAGTTGGAGCCTTTAGCTTTGTTTATTTCCTTATTTTTGTATATTCTTCCTATTTTTTTAAAGTTTTCTTTTTTATTTTAAATTTCAAATACACGATCTTTATGTATCTTTTCCTGTATTGTGCATCACATAACATACTCGATAGTGGCTAACTCTTAGCCAAGTTTCTCCTTATCAACCTCCCACTTATTTTCTATCACATAGTTGGACTAATAGTTCACCTCTTATTGGATCCAATTTAGTTAAATTGAGTCTATATAAGATTGTCAACTCAATTTTTTCTTCTTCTTCTTCTCGTGACCTTTGTAAGAACCTGATGCTAATTATCTAATTATTTGATAAAATTTATTGATAATGATTTTTATGTGCTAAATTAAAATAATTAAGCCAGATAATATAATTGTGTGTTAAAAATATATATTAGTAAATTTCAGAATATAAAGAATATAAAAACGCAAATTTGATTATAGTAAAGTGTGTTAAAAATATGTATTTTAGAATATCAGATACCCTAAATTAATTATCAGGTAATTTGAGATAATTAAAATAATTAGTGAGATACTAAATTAAACAATTAATTATGCCAAATAAATTAGAAAAATGTGTTAAAAATATATATTTTAGAATATCAATATTTAAGCGATATAATATACATATTAGAAGTTATTAAATAACAAACGAGAAATTAATAAACCCGGCGACTCTTTTAAATCTATCTATTAACATAGAGCATTTATACACACACATACTTGTACGCATAGAAGGAAAGAAATAAAAGAAAATAAATCCCCAACGCGATAGAAGGAAAGAAATAAAAGAAAAGAAAATCAATCCCCAAACCCGTCACTCTCGTCTCCCTCTGCGCAGCTGCGCTATTTGGTTCATATCTCCTTCATCCGTTGTCGAAATTTCGATCCGTTTGAGGGTTTTCTTCCTTACATCCGTGATTCAATTTGAGCCATGAATCGCTGGTTCTAATGGTTGTTTCTGCCCAAATCGCGCTCTGTTCGCGGCTGGAGCTGCGCGAGATCGGATTCTTCGAGTTGTTGCGATGTTATCGGTTAATTATTGGTGTTTTAGACTGGATTCGAGTTAAGGAACTATACTGAACCAGTCCCTGCGTTTCAGCTCGTTTCAGCTGCGTTTTGAGCTTCTCAGCCGTGCTGCCGCCGCACCACCACCGCGATATAGTTTCTGTTCGGTTCCAGATCATCTTAGCTTGGACTATTGAATCTTTTAAACTCGTTTTCCGGCTTTGTTCTTGGTTTGAGCAGGTTGCCAGAAATGATATTTTAATGTTTTGATTTAAATTTGATTTCGTAGATTATATCATACCGATATTTATATATTATGGATTTAATGTTATAGGTCTCTCCTTCCCTCTTCACTGGATTTAAAGCCTTGTTTTAAACTTCAATTTGTCACCATTGCAAGGGGTAAGCCTTTTTCTAATGGCTTTTCTAATTAAGTTGAAGTATTAGGATTGATTTTGAGAGTGAAATTATTGTCATGATGTTACTTATTGAGAATCGTTGTATTGGACTGTTACTTGGCATACGACAGATATTTGATGATTTTATGGTTTTATTATCCCTGTGTTGTGACTAGTGAGATTTTGGATAATGGATTTTATGTTATGTTATTTTATGTGGCATTTGGAAATTTGATATAATATTTTGGGAAGTTCTTTTTGTTATTAGGGTTGCCATTTTTTTATGTACGAAAATTTAATTTTAGTTTATAATTAATTTATAGATATGTATTTTATTGTATTTACACTTTAAGAGCTCGAAAATGAGCCCACTTAACGAGCTTGAAAACGAGCGAACTTAACGAGCCTGAAAACGAGTTTTTTTAACGAGCTCGAAAACGAGCTCGCTAACGAGTATGCTTAACGAGCTCGCTTATGAGTCTGAAAACGAGCTTTCTAACGAGACTGGTTAACGAGTCTGCTTAACGAGCTCGCTAACGAGTCTGCTTAACGAGCTCGTTAAATGAGCCTGAAAACAAACCGAACTCGAGCCAGCCAGACTCGTTTAATTTGATAAACAAGCCGAGCTCGAGCCGAGCCCTAGCCTTATAATAAAAGCTCGGACCGAGCCCGAGCCCGAGCCCTTATATATATCAAACGAGCCTTAGCCTGTTCGGCTCGGCTCATTTACATCCCTAGCTGTATCCCGATAATCTACGAATAAAAGAGTAGAAAAAATATATATATTCATAAAGACAAATATATATGTTCGAGCCAAAAAAAAATTGAATAAAATTTTTTAAAAGTTTCATGATAAATCAATAAAAACACGAAAATTTAATATTACCGATTGATGACACTGAAATATTTTTTAATTGATTATGGCAATCACCTCGATTGTCAGAGATGGTAGTTAAGTTTACAGGTATTGGACCAGATATGTCAGCTGCAAAAACAATATAATTATTGATATAACGAACTAAACATACATAAAATTTGAGGAAAAAAAATAATCAAATTAAATAAAATATAATGTTGTTAAATTAGAGATATCTACCATTTGTGATATCACACAAAGGAGATTTTGATTTTATTAAAAAACATATTTCTAACTGAATCATCTAAACTACATCCTTGAGATATTCTTGGTGTCAAATCCAAATTTTCTACACAACAACATAAAGTGGTCAAAATATATGTACTCAATTCTATGTAAATTTCTATTTTAGTTTTTTAAAAAATAACAACTAAAATAAATATTATAAAAATGGTACATACTCTTTGGAGGTGTGAACTCGTGTGGATTGATACGAATTCAATCAATATATATATTACAGTAAAATATAGCAACCAAGTGCATATTCGACTTTTTTTTTATCATTATTATTTTATTATTTAACAACATAAAATTTTCTTTTAAAGATTCAAAGTATATAGAAAACAGAGAAGAAGACAGTTGAAGGGTAACATAATTAGTACACCAATAGGTCATCAGACCAGAGGCTTAAAATAGTTGGTATCTTTTACTTAAAATTTGTGTTTTCTGAACAAGGGACAAGCCTCCAATTACTTTGAAGCTTTGTCATCTTGTTTTCTTAGAAGAAAATACGCAAAGAATGTATCAATAATTAAAAATATATCGTACATGTCACCCAACAGTCATCATCGTGTTGAATGAAATATTTCACATTCAATCATCATATTCACCTTCAATTATGTGAAGCAAATCAGCTATCAGGTACTATTATGTGAAATTCATAGAAAAGTTCTTTTTTGTTGTCCGACCAAGAAGAGGTAGTCGGCAAAATAATGATAATTTCTTTCTCATTTGATGTTCGGACCAGCATTCTTGCATCAAAATACAATAAACATGATCATGAAATGTTATTGTTTCATGGACCTACACAGCTAAGATTAGACAATGTACAATGTGTGCATTTGGTTTGCATTATCAGAGGGTGATAGTGTAATAATCCATTATGATCCTATGTTTGGGGGAACCCTAAAGAGGGGGTAATATCCCTCTGTATTTCCTAGGCCATGATTGGCCAATTTTCATGTGGGACTCTCAATTTTCATGTGGGCCATGGCCATGAAAGTCGAATTCCCTTGTGTTTGGTTCATCAAATCTTATTTTGAGGCGCTGATTTGAAATTGCTGATTTGAAATTAGTTAAACGTAACCAATAAAGACTATCCCCACATCTTTCGCAGAAAAAAAAAAGCTGCCGGTGAAGGAAATTGAAGATTGTTTGGAGGACTTTTAAGTGTGCGTTTTGGTGGCACAAATTAATACCCAACGCTGTGGAGCACTAGATAGTAGGGGTGGGCGTTTTGTAGTCGGGTATCGGATTCCCGACCCGATCTGGTTAATTTCTTGAAAATGTCGGGTTCGGGTAAATATTTCTTATCGGGTTGGTGTCGGGTAGAAAATTTTCTACCCGAAAATTAGTCGGGTACCCGAATTAATTATATAAATATATATTATAAACATATATTATTATATTTATTTATGTTAAAAGGGGATAGAAACTAAAATCCCTAATTTTGCAGGCCACTCGGCTGCCGCTTTTCTTGACTGCGTCGCTCATGCCTCACGGCTTCTTGACTGCATCGCTCACGCCTCACGTTCTTCATCTCTGGGCCCCTCGGCCCTCTCGCACTCTTGCTCTTGGCCGATTGAAGGTTTGAAGCTCACTTTTTTCATCTTTCTATTCTGTTGCAGTGTTGTGTTTCTGTACATGAAGGTTATTGTCTTCTCTTTTTATTGGAGATATGATGACATACATTTTTTTTATTGGAGTTTGGTAAGATAGAATGAAAAAATACATTGTTTTTTAATGCTTGAGAAATTTAAACAAAACATATTTTTTGGGCCTAAATTTCAGGTACCCGTCGTTGGGTACCCGACACTACCCGAGTCCCGACTTTTTCGGGCAGTACATATTCATTTTCAGGTTCGGGTAGTAAAATTTACTACCCGAAAGTTTCGGGTACCCGATCCGAACTTCTCGAACCCGAGGAACCCGACCCGACGCCCACCCTTACTAGATAATTACACCACCCAAATAATAAATATGTGTTTGGACAACTATTTTATAAAAACGTTTTAATAGTTAAAATGTGTTTGGACAACTATTTTAGAAAAATAATTTTTAAGTTAAAAATAATTAAAAAGTTGTTTGGAAAACTATCTTTAAATCTTTTTAATTTTATTTTTTTTTGTTTTTTCTTGTTTATTATTATTATTGACAATTTCTTTTCTCTTTTTCTATATGTTTGCAATTTATTTTATTTCATCTCTTTTTTCGTATTTAAGGCACAATTAAATTCTCATTAAAAATATTTAAAGAACAAAAATAGATAATTTATAGTAATAATTTTTTTTTAATCTACTCTATCTCAATAAATTCAATTTTTTTTATCTACTTGATCTCAATAAATTCCACATTTGAATCGCTACATTACTTTATCTGCATTCATGAAACCGAACTTATAGGATTTGCGGGGACATAGATAACTAAAGGCATAAATCATGCACAAACAATTATATCACAAGAAAGATTTGTCCAAATTAAAAGCTCCAACATTCTCATCTTGCTTTTCCAGAAATTCTTCTATGACTCTTAAGATGCAATCAAAATCGAATAAGTAGATATGGAAACAACTTTGAGCATACATGATTCAAGACCATATAGTTATTATTAATAATGGAATAATTATAACATTCAGAGAGCTTAATCTGACTTGGAACACAATGCCATGCTACCAAGAAGTTTAAAATTATCAACAACGATTTTGCAATCCCAGATCTTCCATGGACAAATTCAATGTCATACAGAAACCCGACAACTTTAAATATTCATGAAAACTAAAAAAATGTAGTTCTAGCTTTCAACAATTATCTTACTTGATGCATAAGAAATGTTTCAGAAACATACAAAATAATATACCTAACACAGATGTGTCTCATTGCAAGTCATAAATTATATTGGCATGTTCCATTCCACGGTGAAGTGTTAATTAAAATTTTTTGCACCATTTCTCAATCTTGCTCATGCTTCTAGACAGGAGAATACATGGATAATACAATCTCCACCTAACAAAATTCTGCTACATTAGTGTAAAATGAGATATACTCTTTCACCATATTCATCTGCATTCGTGTTTTACGTAGTATCCGGCTTCCACATTGTTTGTTACAGAATATCTAGCTACCGCATTTATGGTGTAAAATGAGAGATACTCTTTCCTCCCATGGAGAGGAACAACACTGTAAAGAGATAAAGAAACTAGACATATTCCAGCTAAGATAACCAATCCTAAGGCAGATATCTGATTCAAGAACTATGATGCAAGAGAACTTAGAAAAGCAAGTAAAACTTTAACAACTAGCAAATGACCGAATTCAAGAAATGCTTACCAGCACATTCATCGACTTTCTTTAACAGGTTCACATTAATATCACCCTCCAAACTTTTTTGCTGTCTTCTTGTCATCTTCTCCTTTGGTAACTTCTATGCGCTCTGCCAAGCTGAGACTAATTCCACCCTCTGAAAACTCTGTAGCTGCATCTGAAAACACATCATCTTCTGATTTATTGGACGTCAGACGAACTCCACCTATTCTCCTTCACATCACTCTTCTCAATTTTGGAACCTTCAACCATCAAATCTCACATTTTTGTCTAAGGAAAAAAGCCACAGTTTACAAAACAGACACCAAGTATATTTTGACACACCAAATTAGTAGTATCTACTCTCCCTTGCAATTACACAACCAAGTAAACATCCAAACACCATCGCACCACTGAGAAATCGTTTTGAAAAAGGAAAATCGTTTCGCAAATCCACAGTTGTAGTTTTAGGGGGTGTATTCGTTGCAGAGATTTACTGACTTTTTTTAAATGACAGACTTTTGTGGAGTTGATAGATTTCTGCAGACTTTTATAGAATCTCACAGACTTTTAATGACTTTTACAGAATTTTGCAGATTTGTTTTTCATGACTTTTATTGACATTTGTAAATTTTTTTCATGACTTTTATTGGCATTTGTAATTTTTTTTGTAGAACCATATGTGTTTTGTAATTCATGATTTTGATTATGATTTATTTATTGGAATTATTAATCGAGTATCAATACCTTATATTTATCTCTCTTTAAAATAATTTTATTTCTTTAAAATATTTTTATCTATCATATAAATAATTTTTACTTATCAATTTGGTTTATAAAAATCAATAAGTAGTATTAAACTTGTTGCAATTAAGAAATTAATATGAATCTATAAAATTTGAATTATTTAGTTTTATATAGTATAGTATTCCTATTTATATAATATATATATATATATATACACACACATTCGTGTTAATAATTTTTTAAAACTACGTCAATATATCAAGTCAATATATATAAATCATATACATATACATATACATATTATTATTATTTATTATATATGTATATGCATATTTATATTAAAGTGAATGAAATTTAAATTTTGAGTTATAATAAAAATTAAGCTACAAATTAAAAATATAAAAATTAATTAAAACATCAAATTTTATATAATTAATAATGAATTAATTATAAAAAATAATTATTGTTATTTTCAATTTATGATCAATAAAATATTATAAGTTTTTGTCGTGTAGTATAATAAGTTTTTATTTAAAAATTTAATCAATATGATTTTAATTCTCGTGAGAATTCTTTGTAATTAAAATTCAAAAAATTATGAAAGATAATTTTTATTTTATTTTATTTTAAAGGGGTGTATTGGTTCTTAGAAATAGAAAAAATATGTTTGTATATATATTATTTTTAATTTAATAAATAATATTTATGTGGCTAGTTTATAGACTATTTTAATAGAAATGAAAAAAAATGTAAAAATGTCCATCCAAATCTTTAGGTTCAACCAAAGACAATTATGTACATTTTATTGTTGTACCTTTGCCTTTAAATATTGTACTTAATAGAATTCCATGGACTTTTTAAAAATTCATTGACATTTTGAATATCTCTAGACTTTTGTAGAGTTTTTAAAAGTCAATTTTGAATACCACATGACTTTTTAAAATTCTACAAATGTTCATCTTGAATACCACTAAACTTTTGTGGAGTATATAAAAGTTTAGATTGAATACCTCTAGACTTTTAAACTCCATAAAAGTCATTAAAAGTATACAACCAATAAACCCCCCTTAGTCCTCGTGCCTCCAAACTTCCCGAGCTTTCAGTCAAATTGGACGATCCAAATTGATCGATAGTCTTATACCCGAGGAAAAAAACGATGGCGATTGATGCTACGATGACCGCGGAAAGCATGACGACTCCATCACTCTTCTCTATTCAGTTTTGGCATATGGCAACAGGAATGTTGGGATGGGAGGGAGGGAGACAAAAAATTAGGTTGAGCGAGGAGGAGATCTGAACGAAGAATGACCCAATTACCATTTTGATCCGATTCGTTTTGACCCGCGTTTTTATTCCAAAAAACATCAAAAAACACCTTCTAGTTGTTCTTTAAAAACCATACTTAAAGAATACTTTAAAAAAAATATTTTTCAAAAACAATCTACAAAAAATTTACCCAAACACATATTTTAAATTTTTTTAATAATTTATAAAGCATTAAAAACATTTTTAAAGTACACGTCCAAATGGAGTCACAGTAATCAACAAGCGAAGAGTGATGGAGTCGTCGTGCTTTCCGCGGTCATCCTAGCATCAAACACACACTCAAATCTAGGGTTAGGGTTTCTCTTCTCAGCCGCAATGAGCTTTAATAAGCGCTGAATCGTGCGCTTATATATTCATGACCATTGCAATATTCGCCTGCAAATCGAAGATGAAGAACCCGGAAGTTTTCAATTTCTTCCTGGATGTTTATTTCTTTTCATTGATTGTCTGTCCATTAATTGATTTTCAATCTTCAAGTGGCATGGGCGAACAACTGAGTTTGGGAAATGATGCGTATTAATTCGATTAAGAGTCAGAGGCTAAGTTATTCTGTTGCTTTGCTGAAAAATTATTTTTGCACGTCAGTCTGATCTCAAACTCTGTTGTTGTATTATCGAATGATTTTCAGTTAACTCTTCTGTCTGATTGCATTGTTCCTGTTAAAATTAATATACAATAAGCCTGGATTGAAACGGCCCTGTTACACGGACTTGGATTTTTTGATGGTGAGATGATAAAATACCAAGAAAGGTTAGGGTGATAGCTTAACATTCAACTTGATCGTGTTTCGTGCAGCAAAATTCGATTCGCTTTTTGTTTGACCCGGTTTTGCCCCGCGTTTTTATCCCAAAAAACATCAAAAAACACCTTCTAGTTGTTCTTTAATAACCATACTTAAAGAATTCTTTTTAAAAAATATTTTTAAAAAACAATGTACAAAAAATTTACCCAAACGCATACTTTCAATTTTTTTAATTTATAAAACACTAAAAACGCTTTTAAAGTATGTGTCCAAACGGAGTCACAATAATGAACAAGCGAAAATTATCTCAAATCTAGGGTTAGGGATTCTCTTCTCAGCCGCAATGAGCTTCTTTAAAAACCGCAGAATCGCGCCCTTATATATGCATGCCCATTGCAATATTCGTCTGCAAATCGAAGATGAAGAACCCGAATGTTTTCAATTTCTTCCCGGAGGTTTATTTATTTTCATTGATTGTCCGTCCATTAATTGATTTTCAATCTTTAAGTAGCATGGGCGAACAACTGAGTTTGGGAAATGATACGAATTAATTCGATTAAGAGTCAGAGGCTAAGTTATTCTGTTGCTTTGCTGAATAATTATTTTTGCACGTCAGTCTGATCTCAAACTCTGTTGTTGCAGTATCGAATCATTTTCAGTCAACTCTTCGGTCTGATTATATTGTGCCTGTTAAAATTAGTATACAGTAAGCCTGGATTGAAACGGCCCTGCTACACGGACATGGATTTTTTGATGGTGGGATGATAAAAACCAAGAAAGGTTTGGTTTGCGTGGTTAGGGTTATAGCTTAACAATCAACTTGATCGTGTTTCGTGCAGCGAAATCCGATTTGATTTTTGTTTGACCCGGTTTTGACATGCGTTTATATCCCAAAAAACATCGAAAAACACCTTCTAGTTCTTTAAAATCCATACTTCAAAAAAAATATTTTTCAAAAACAATCTACAAAAAATTTATCCAAACGCATAATTTAATTTTTTTTTAATTTTTAAAACACTAAAAACGCTTTGAAAGTACCTGTCCAAACGGAGTCACAATAATCAACAAGCGAAAATTATCTCAAATCTAGGGTTATGGATTCTCTTTTCAGCCGCAATGAGCTTCTTTAAAAACCGTCGAACCGCGCTTTTATATATGCATGCCCATTGCAATATTCTCCTGCAAATCGAAGATGAACAACCCGGATGTTTTCAATTTCTTCCCGGAGGTTTATTTATTTTCATTGATTGTCCGTCCATTAATTGATTTTCAATCTTCAAGTGGCATGGGGGAACAACTGAGTTTGGGAAATGATGCGAATTAATTCGATTAAGAGTCAGAGTCTAAGTTATTATGTTGCTTTGCTGAACAATTATTTTTGCACGTCTGTCTGATCTCAAACTCTGTTGTTGCAGTATCGAATGATTTTCAGTTAACTCTTCGGTCTGATTGTATTGTGCCTGTTAAAATTAGTATACAGTAAGTCTGAATTGAAACGGCCTTGCTACACGGACTTGGATTTTTTGATGGTGGGATGATAAAAAACCAAGAAAGGTCTGGTTTGCGTGGTTAGGGTGATAGCTTAACAATCAACTTGATCGTGTTTGGTGCAGCAAAATCCGATTCGCTTTTTCTTTGACCCGGTTTTGACCCACGCTTTTATCCCAAAAAACATCAAAAACACCTTCTAGTTGTTCTTTAAAAATCATACTTAAAGAATATTTAAAAAAAAATATTTTTCAAAAACAATCTACAAAAAATTTACCCAAACACATGTTTTAGATTTCTTTAATTTATAAAACACTAAAAATGCTTTTAAAGTACGTGTCCAAACCGAGCCACAGTAATCAACAAGCGAAAATTATCTCAAATCTAGAGTTAGGGTTTCTCTTCTCAGCCGCGATGAGCTGCTTTAAGAACCGCTGAATCGCGCTCTTATATATGCATTGCCCATTGCAATATTCGCCTGCAAATCGAAGATGAAGAATCCGGAAGTTTTCAATTTATTTCCGGAGGTTTATTTATTTTCATTGATTTTCATTGATTGTTCGTCCATTAATTGATTTTCAATCTTCAAGTAGCATGGGCGAACAACTGAGTTTGGGAAATGATGCGAATTAATTCGATTAAGAGTCAGAGGCTAAGTTATTCTGTTGCTTTGCTGAACAATTATTTTTGCACGTCAGTCTGATCTCAAACTCTTTTGTTGCAGTATCGAATCATTTTCAGTTAACTTTTCGGTCTGATTGTATTGTGCCCGTTAAAATTAGTATACATTGAAAATTTTCTCTTTTTCCATTTAATTTTGTTCTGTTCATAATCACTTGATTTTGTGCTAATATGAAAGCGTATTATTGTACTTTGTGTAGATTCTGATTGATTTGTGTTTATTGTAATTTTTATTGGTAATTATCTTGTAAGAGTGGATTGAAACGGCCCTGCTACACGGACTTGGATTTTTTGATGGTGGGATGATAAAAAACCAAAAAAGGTCTGGCTTGGGTGGTTAGGGGTGATAGCTTAACAATCAACTTGATCGTATTTCGTGCAGCAAAATCCCATTCGCTTTTTGTTTGACCCGGTTTTGACCCTCGTTTTTATCCCAAAAATCATCAAAAAACACCTTCTAGCTGTTCTTTAAAAACCATACTTAAAGAGTACTTTAAAAAAAAATATTTTTCAAAAACAATTTACAAAAAATTTACCCAAACACATACTTTAAATTTTTTTAATTTATAAAACCCTAAAAACGTTTTTAAAATACGTGTCCAAACGGAGTCACAGTAATCAACAAGCGAAAATTATCTCAAATTTAGGGTTAGGGTTTCTCTTCTCAGCCGCAATGTTCTTCTTTAAGAACCGCTGAATCGCACTTATATATGCATTGCCCATTGCAATATTCGCCTGCAAATCGAAGATGAAGAACCCGGAAGTTTTCAATTTCTTCCCGGAGGTTTATTTATTTTCATTGATTGTCCGTCCATTAATTGATTTTCAATCTTCAAGTAGCATGGGCCAACAACTGAGTTTGGGAAATGATGCGAATTAATTCGATTAAGAGTCAGAGGCTAAGTTATTTTGTTGCTTTGCTGAACAATTATTTTTGCACGTCAGTCTGATCTCAAACTCTGTTGGTGCAGTATCGAATCATTTTCAGTTAATTCTTCGGTCTGATTGTATTGTGCTTGTTAAAATTAGTATACATTGAAAATTTTATCTTCTTTTCCATTTATTTTAGTTCTGTTCATAATCACTTGATTTTGTGCTAATTTGAAAGTGTATCATTGTACTTTGTGTAGATTCTGATTGATTTGTGTTTATTGTAATTTTTGTTGGTAATTATCTTGTAAGCCTGGATTGAAACGGCCTTGCTACACGGACTTTGATTTTTTGATGGTGGGATAATAAAAAACCAAGAAAGGTCTGGTTTGCGTGGTTAGGGGTGATAGCTTAACAATCAACTTGATCGTGTAATGGATCTCTTTGCCTATTTCTACTTCACGACGAAAGTCACTTGGGTGGTGTAATTATCTAGTGCACCACAGCGTTGGGTATAATTTGTGCCACTAACGCATACATACACTTAAAAGTCCTCCAAACAATCTTCAATTTCCATCACCGGCAGCATTTTCTTTTTCTGCGAAAGAGTCGGGATGGCCTTTATTGGTTCTGTTCAACTAATTTAAAATCAGCAATTTCAAACCAGCGCCTCAAGATAAGATTTGATGAACCAAACACAGGGGAATTCGATTTTCATGGCCATGATTAGGCCACATGGCCCCACATGAAAATTGACGGCCCCACATGAAAATTGGCCAATTATGGCCTTAGGAAATACAGAGGGGTATTACCCCCTTTTTAGGGTCGACATTCCACCAAATATCGGATCATAATGGATTATTACATTATCACTCCCTAATAACGCAAACCAAATGTACACATTGTACATTGTCTAGTCTTAGCTTTGTACTTGAGGTCTTTGAAACAATAACATTTCATGATCATGTTTTTTGTATTTTGATGCAAGAATGCTCGTAAGAACACCAGATGAGGAAGAAATTGTCATTAATTGCCTATCTCAACTACCTCTTCTTGGTTGGACAACAAAAAAGAACTTTCTATGAATTTCATATAATAGTACCTGATAGCTGATTTGCTTCACATAATTGAATGCGTATATGGTGATTGAATGTGAAATATTTCATTATACACGATGATTACTGTTGGGTGACAAGTATCAATATATTTTTAATTATTGATACATTCTTTGCGTATTTCTTTCTAAGAAAGGATGATGACAAAGCTTCAAAGTAATTGGAGACTTGTCCCTTGATCAGAAAACACAAATTTTAAGTAAAAGAAGCCAACTATTTTAAGCCACTGGTCTGATGACCTATTTGTGTACTGATTATGTTAACCCTCAATTGTCTTCTTCTCTGTTTTCTATAATGTGAAACTCTTATTCTTTTCTGTTTCCCTTTTGCTGATGCTAGTAATCCAAACAAGTGGAGGTCAAGCCTTGGAAATCCAGGTGCTTGATAGGAGCCTCGAGCTTTGTTTCCTAAGACTTTGTATTTTCATACTAATGTTATAAAGTTGGAGCCTGGAGAGCTTTGTTTATTTCCTTGATTTGTATTTTCTTCCTATTTTTTTAAAGTTTTCTTTTTATTTTAAATTTCATATACACGATCTTTATGTATCTTTTCCTGTATTGTGCATCACATACGGACTCGATAGTGTCTAACTCTTAACCATGTTTCTCCTTGTCAACCTCTCACTTATTTTCTATCACATAGTTGGTTAGATAGCTGAAACTGAAATGCATGCATACACGTCACAGGCAGAGTCAATCTTGGCAAAAAGATGGAATTTAAGATGTATTATGGCACTTAACGAACTGATGTGAAATGAAACAGGCTGCAACACCTTTACTCGCATTATCGTTGATGTTTTGAAGCCGAGTCCTCCAGTTTTACCATTCTTTTTTTGATGAATAAATAAATGGTACTGTCACAGCTTCTGCAAATGGGTGCTGCTCTTTTTCCTCGTCGCTGGTGCAACAACACCCCTTCTCTCTATGCTGTAAGTTCCCATCCCGCTACATCTTTTCTTATGAATGCTATTGGTTTGATTTGAATTCGATTTAACATATTTTTTTATCAATTTTATCATCACTTTTTTTTGGTGGTTATAATTATTTTCTTATTAGAATTTTCCGCCGTTCATGTGTTTCTTAATCATGTTAGTGAAGTTGAGTTACAAAAGTTGTCCTTGAGTGGATTATGTTAGTTTTCTGGTATCTTTGTGATTTGATCTTCTATTGTTTTCTTATACAAGTACAAGAAAACTAGAAAGAACTTATGCGTGAATCTTTGGGAATTATCTCCTATATCTTTCTTTTCATGATTTCATAGAGCAAGTACCCTTAAATACAAGTTCAAACTTTTCACACTCTAGTATACAAATGTTACTAATTCAACTTTTCATCATTCTCAAAAGTTATTTTATCATAGATCACCAGAAACATAACCAAACGCGTACCAGTGTTTCTGCTGACCCTTGTTTGATACTAGTCATTCAAAGAAGTCTGGTTAACCCTTGGAAATGTAGATACTTGATAGGAGCCACGGGTTTTGTTGCTACCTTGAATTTTTTATTAGCTTCCTTAGGTTTTACATTCTGTTTGTCATTTATCCAGAAGTTTATGTTGATTTGGTGCTGATTTACCTTATTGCATTGGGAGCTGAAAATATAGAGTTTTTTGTGTTTTCAGGGCCTCAATCAACTTAGAAAGATGGATACCGAAGTCTTCTGGAATGTTACATTTTCTCCTTTAGACACATCTCGATACAATATCTGTCTATTCTCTACCTCATCTTTAGATTCAACTGAAGCTATTAGTGAAGGTGTACAATTGGAAGCTATCAGTGTCAGAATAAAAAACTCTGCTGACATATTGGGGGAATGGGGTTGTGGTGAACATGATATATACAAGATTTTTGCACGGCGCCCATCTTTGCGTAAAACAGATCCTGAAATACTTCAGTCCAAGCTTGAAATATTATCTAAGCTTGGTATCACATCCTCTGACCTTGTTAAAATGGTTCATTGTCGTCCTCGGTTTCTGAACTGCAGAATCAACTTATTCTTGAATGAACGCCTCGAGTATTTCGAGGCCTTCTTCGGCTCTAGGCAGGTCCTGGCCAAGGCTATTGTTCGGAATCCTTCTTTGCTTACCTACGACTTCCACAACAAAATCAAGCCAGTCATTGCCATTTACGAATCACTGGGTGTTAGCAGTAGGGACTTGATTGCTGTGCTTATGTCTCGTCCCACCGTAATACCTCGAACAAATCTAAATGATGAGAAGATGGATTACATCCGTAAAACTGGTGTGTCAAAGGAATCAAGAATGTACAAGCATGTGGTTTCCCTCTTTGCCATATCCCGCATGGCTACCATTCGAGAAAAGGTGGTAAATTTTGAGAAATATGGATTTTCAGAGGATGAGATTTTTGGTCTCATAGGACGTTCTCCACTCTTGTTGACGCTATCTATTGACAAAGTTCAGAGAAACATGACTTTTATACTAGGCACAATTAAACAACCAGCCAATTTGGTACTTGCCAACCCATTCCTTCTATACTTCAATTTGGAGATTGTATTAAAGCCGCGTTATCTGTTGGCTTGTAAAATAGAGGACATGGGAGTTGAACCTGGAATCAAGGGGCCTGCGATGCTACGAGCATTGAGGATGTCTGATAAGCGTTTCGTCGCAGCATTTATCACATGTCACTCCGGCGATGTAGCCAATGAACTAATGACATTTTACAACAACGCTAAATTTGTGAGAAGATTAGCGGAGTCCTCAAAGAAGAACTCAAATACAGGATTTCCCTTTTGAATTATTTATTTTCTTCTGAAAATTACATTCTAATTTTTCATCTCATTTTTGTATTTTTGAGGGCATCTAATACTTGGTCTTGTCAAGTGGATCACACCATCCCCTGATCCCCACCAATTAAAGGTTTGGGACGTTGGATATGGATATGGATGTTTAAGTTCTTGCTGTAGAGCGATCACTAGTAGAAAATTTTCAATTTACTTCGCCATTTTTTTCTTCTGTGATCACTGTTGCCGAAGTAGTAGATAGTTATCTGTTGCGGTTATAAAACTAACGAGGTAAAATGGACTTTAGACTTCATCAATAAAAAAAAACGGGATTCACTTATAACTTTAAGTGATATTTTACTTCGGCATATGTTTTTTGATGAAGTAATAGATTGCAAAATTTAATTTATAAGTGGAGAAGTAATAGCCTGAACGAATAAAAATACATCTTTTCTTTGAAAATATATCTACTCTCCCCCATTGTAACACAAGTGTAGATTGATTTCTACGTCTTCATTCTCTCCAAGCGGAGATCTGGACCTCGTTCTTCATTCTCTCCAAGAGCAAATCTATCAGCGATTGATTTGAGGGGTTTTCTTCCTTACATCAGCAACTTCATTTTGAGCCATGAATCACGGTATTATTTGCGCTCCCAGCATTCTTGGTGCTGTATTTCGCATATCCTGCTTTGGATCGGCTCGGATGAGATATTCTGATTCACTCCAAATTCGTGGACACTCCCGAAAGCCCTCGCTCGAATCTCGAACTCCTCGCATCTACCTAAATGTATAATCTCAATCCCCCACTTTCTTGTTTGTATTTTTTATTATTATTATTATTATTATTATTATCTTGAAACTGTTTGTGATTATTTATGTTGATGAATCTGGATTTGTAACCTAATGCAAAATTAATTGTTTAGTGTCTCATAATGGTTGTGTAACTGCATTCCCTTGTTGAAGTTATTAATTGTTTAGTGCAGGTACATTCAGTATGCTCGAACTGAGTGCCGTCCCCGTCTCTCAGAATCTGCTGCCACTTTGTTGCAAGAAAGATATGTAAACATTAGACAGGTACTTGTCAACAAATCAATTAGAGTTGGGCTAAGTTGATGCACTAAATGCCGAAATATTATCTGAATCTTGAAACTCTCAAGTTATTTGTTATGTTTTAATGGTAATATCGGTTTTATTGAGTTGGTTTCATCCCCTGGGTTTGCTACTGCAAAGATACAGGTGAATTATTATGTCTGCAATAGATTGAGCCAGTTATCAAGGTTTCAGATTCAAGGTTGAAAATTTTATTATCTCATGATTCATGAACTATCTGTGCATTGTGCATTTCACCTTTAGATGTTATTCTAGATTCTAAGAAGAGCAGTAGACTCTTAGCAAATAAAGAACTGCAACTGATTTCAGTAATCCATGTCAGCTAATAGGTGGACTGTTTCTCTGAAGTCATTATTCTTCCTGGCAATCAATTTGTTTCATTGAGGAGCCACATTATTTTCATGGGTGCAGTATCAGTGTTGAGAATTCCTGTTTTTGGATCCAAGCTTGAAATTTCATGTTTGATGATGATGCAAATGTTCTTTTGATCAGATAAGTTTCTCTGCTTCATTTGATATTTTGTTTCTTCTAGGAAAGGAAACGTCAAGCAAATGAACTGGGGAAACAGCCATGATTTCAAATTGTCGGGATATCTTACCCTATGTAGCACGGATACTGCAAAAATATTTTTTTCCGAAGTATGGGACACGGATACGGATATGACACGCCGATACACGTGTCGGATACGGCAAAATCCGTGTCGTTGACTTTTTTATGTTTGACTAGTTGGATACGGCATGGACATGGCTAGGATACGGCATGGACACGGCAAGGACACGTTTCCGGATACGTTTTTGGCAAAATTGCAAATTATTAAATTTTTTAGGGGTTAAATTGAAAAAAGTTAAATTTAGGACTAATTAATAAATAAATTAAAATGAATTGGGCTTAAAAGCCCTAAATTAAATAATTAATAGTCAGTTTCTGGTCTTTCGTGCTCGGCCGGTTTCTGGAAAGATTATTAAATATGGTTTTCTATGTCTACAATTTTATTTTTAATACTAAATTTATATATAATATTTATATATAGTTTAATAATTATCGTATCCTAGCCATATCGTGTCTTATATTTTCAAAATTTGCGGTATCGCCGTATCCGTATCCGTATCGTATCCGATACGATACCCGTACCCGTATCCGTGCAACACAGATCTTACCTTAATGCTTGACAATAAATAGAATGACCGTGTTTTCTTATTGTTCTTACATTGAAGTGATGGATTTGTGGTTGGGTATTTACCGCTGTCTGAACAATAACCTGAACGAAAATTCAAGAAAATTTTAGAACCAACATCTAGCTAATCACCCCCGAAAAATGACATGTCAATATGCAGTTTGAGGGCTTCCCAACACGTCAACTTTTCTTTCCCATCTTTCTTTCCCGCTGGGGACCCGAGCAGCCACAGTATTCGCCACGTATATCCTTCATCGGGAGACGAAATTTCAAACGGTGTAAGGGGTTTTCTTCCTTACATCAGCAGCTTCGTTTTGAGCCATGAATCACGGTACTATTTGCGCTCCCAGCATTCTTGGTGCTGTATTTCGCATATCCTGCTTTGGATCGGCTCGGACGAGATATTCTGATCCACTCCAAATTCGTGGACACTCCTGAAAGCCCTCGCTCGAATCTCGAACTCCTCGCATCTACGTAACTGTATAATCTCAATGCCCCACTTTCTTGTTTGTATTTTTTAATTATTATTATCTTGAAACTGTTGCTGATTATTTATGTTGATGAATCTCAAAATTAAGCCTGCCCGTTCATGTTTTGGGAGGAATTGGTAATGAATTTTCAGTGTTGGAGTAGTTTCAAATGCTGTCGATTTAAAATAATTTTGTTGTTGGGGGAGTTTCAGCTATTAATTTGAAAAGAAAGATTTTAGCTCGTTGATTTTTTACACGGTCGATTCAAGATTTGAGCAATCGATGCTTCAGAATGCTGATGGCTTCTGGTTTATGGAATTTTTGTTGTTAACTTTTGTGGTTTGAGATGGATTGTTTTTGGAATTATCTTAATACTATTTACTTAACATGGTATGTGCTAATATGCCAATTCAAAATTTACGTTCAAAGTGAGGAATATGATGTTTTTTGCAGTTCTTACTTTAGTTTGAGTTTGCAACTTTATTTTTATTTCTCGTAGTTTTCTGTTTGAGGAGAAAGGGGAAGAATACCTATGGTTTTTTTTATTGACTGCCATTTTCTTCTGCTTGTTTTCACTTGCTGGAGCAAAGCATACTGTAAACTCGAAATTATGTCCCCTTTCATTGAATTTGATTTCTGTAAAATTATGTAAATTTCCTCGGTCCATAGCTCCATATCATTCTGAATCTGTTAGTTCCTAGAACTGGAAATTGTTGCAAGCAATCGTGAGCTCATCAAGAATTCTCGGGTGCTTTAATGAGTGGGCAGCATCTATTATGTGGTAAGTTGCAACTTTCTTTCCCAGTGTAGTGTGAAATGAACTTTGGTGAAAGTCCCTTTGGATGGAAACAGGGGAGTGCATGGAGCTGACCGAGTTTAACTAAGATAATATATATTTAAAATAATAGAAGAAGAAAATCTAAATTACTTTGGATTCTTTTATCCTTTATAGAAATAAGATTTTATTGATTTTGGCTGAGTATATATAAATTTTGAAATATAATATAACCACACAAAAATATGTTTAATTAAATTTGGAATTTAAAGAATCGTCGTGTTTTACTGAAGAACAAGATTTGATGGAACTCGAAGATTATCATAGAATTTGCATCATGGATGACATGTCTAGCGATTTCGATCATCTCGAGCACGCTCGCAGAACCGCGGAAGCTACTTACTCAAAATTTCACCTCAATGCTGATGTGAGGACATTATATGCTGTTCTAAATATGTATTTTTAACTTTTCAGTCAAGTGAATTATTTTTGCTTGATGGGTTCAGAATTTGACTAGATGTGGTCATGGGGCGAGGTATTATTGGAGTTAGCGCAATTTCACAGAGATCCGGAGTCCAAGAAGATGGTTCTAGGTTCAAATATTTTTCTATTGCAATTTTGATTTTGATTTTAACCCTGTGTTTTTATGTTAGAAACAAACTTATTTATGTAATCAATCTTTATTTATTTAACGCTTTTGTAGATGCTATATTCAAGTTAGAGGAGGCACTGGAGGTTGACCCAAGAAAGCATGACGCTCTTTGGGCCCTTGGGAATGGATATACAGCTAATGCATTTCTTTTTCCAGATCCCAAAGAGGCTACGCCTGACAAGGCAGCTCAATGCTATGAGCAAGCAGTGCAACTGGTATATTCTACTGCATTAGAATTTTTTGTTGTGCATCAGTTTCCTGCTTTAAGACATCGATTTTTTTTTGGTGGCTGGCACGAACCATCAAACGAACTTTATAAGAAATCTTCATAAGTAGAAACAAAGGTACAATCTTCATTTCAATGCAACTGCCTTTAAGGATGTGTGGATATGATCATTTTATAAATAATCAATAGTTATCATGTTTTATTCATCTATATATGCTAATGTATGCATATGTGTCGTGATCTCTGTTCCTAATGGAGGTTCCTGAGTTGCATGTGGAGTTGAACAAGAATGTTTATAGGCCTATAGGAAAGTGGATCAGGAAAATTAAGGAAGAGCTCAGCTGAGGCAAGCTATCGATGATGCTGAAGCAGAGCTTGTAGCCCTCTGCTCAGCAATGGGAGAGCGGCCAGTACACATTAGGGAGGTTAAGTTTCAAGATCACTAAGTCTTTAGTTGGTTATTAAATTCTGATGATACTTACTTGGTTGCTCCTTTGTTTGTTGAATCAACAAATATTGACTTATTTTTTTAACTTCTTTACTTAGCATGATATGTCATGTTTATACATATTTGTCTTATTGTTATTATGTTTGTCATGTTTATGTTTATGTGATTATTATTAATTAGAAATTTTCAACTGCCCAACCAATGATGCCCAACTCGTCCCCGACTACTAAAACCCAGTACCGTGTTTTAGTGATGCGAAAAAAAACAACTAAAATCCGATACCGGGTTTTAGTGGTCGGGGATGAGGCGGGCATGAATTGTTGAGCAGCTTAAAACTTCTCATTATTAATTATGTTACGTTCTTGTTGTGTTATTTTAATTATCCATGTCACTGATATGTAATTCGAATCCAAGTGGAGACATTTTTCTGTTGGGATCTTCAAACCAGAGTGGTTGCAGTGTACTCTTTTAAAATCTGGTACTAATCTATTGAGTATCTCGAAATCAAGTTTGAATAGAAGTTCTAGATTATTGTGTTAGCTTTGAAATGACTCCAGAATGGATTGATTTCATTAAGTATTGATTCATACACAATTTCATGACAAATTTATAAATTCACAATGAAAATTTTTTACCCTTCATTCATGTTTTTATAGTAGACGTGTTTTTTTTACCTCATTTTTCTATAATTTCCCATGCATATTTTTTTATTCATATATAATTTGAGGGCGAATTTATAAATTTACAATGAAAATACTTTTCCTATCATTCATGGTTTTATAGTAGAGATAGATAGATCGATATATAAATAAAAAAAACTTACAATTTCGATGATTTTTTTTACATAAATATTTATGTTTGGTAGTCAATGACATGTGATGCAAGTGAACGTGTACGAAAAAGCTGTCGTAAAGTTTCGTTGTTCGTTCCGTCGTTGACCCTATCTATGTTTCTATGATTTTATCCATATAAAATTTGATGACAAAATTATAAATTCATAATGAAAAAACTGTTCATTATTTATGGTTTTATAGTATAGATAAATAGATATATAAATAAAAAAACTATGGGATTTTTACAAAATTTGATATTTCACAGGGATAGTTTGTGCAATTAGCTTATATGAAAATATAAAGTAAAAATCACAATGTCAAAATTAAGAGATCAAAATTTCAATTTTTCCTTTATTTTCCAATAATTAAATTATATTTGACTTATTTATATTGATGAATTTACTTTATAATATTTAAATTTGTTTAAATTATAATTATCCAAATTTTATATCAGTAAATTGCTGAAAAATCTCCAATGCAAACATGTTTTGCTATGTACTTTCTAGCCATTTTTTTGTACCACAATTTTTGTTAATTTGTACCACATCTTATATAGTTTTGTATCACATGATGCATGATGTTGTACCACATTTTATGAATAGGGAGCCCAAAGTAAAACATGTTTGCATTTGGGGATTTTTGAGAAAATTGCCCATTTCAAATTATATTTTTCTTTAATTTTTTACACCAATTTTTCATCAAATGTTCAAGCAATTATTTATCGATAAAAATTTTCTTCTGTAATGAATTTTTTTCTTTTTATTCACTTTTATTTTTATATATATATATATATATAATATAATATACATTATTTTATTTTACTAATTTCAGTGTAAATATTTTTTTTATTTATCACATATATTAACTTTATATATCAATTTTTAGATTTTCAAAGCGTTATGTAAAAAATCTTCAAACAATTAATCGAAAGAATACATAATTTAATGGCAAAATAAAAATCAAGAGTAAAAAAATTGTCATTTTATTCACACTTTTATAGTTATATATTATCTTTTAATAATTTTATTGAATATATATTTTTTTTTTCAATATCTAATTATTTTTATGTTCATTGATTTATTTTTTCCTAAAAATTAGGTTTCGACAAAAAATTATATCCCTAATGTATTTTTATTATCAAATATATATTCAATTTTGACGTCTTATTGTTTCAAATATTCTTATAATTATATTGTAACCAAATTTTGTTTTTATATTAGAAAGTTTTTTTAAAAAAACACCACTTTGATACTCATAGGAAATAAGTCAAACCAATTCATTGAAGGTGAATTTTTATAATTAAATAAGAAACGAATTTACACATTGTATTTTTAATGATAAAGAAACTATATAAAAAAAATTTATACTTGATTGCACTTATATTGTAATAGTATATGATGTTAACTTTATAAGTGCAATATCGTATTTGGAAAACCAATTAAAATATTGTGTTCAATGGGTTCAAAATATAAATGCACAAATTAAATGATTTATATACATATATATATATAATGAGTTCTTTTACGATGCCCAACACTATATGCCCACTTCATGCCCACCATGTACAATAGATGAGTTGACCGGTATAATAGATGAGTTGACTTGTACATGGTGGGCATGAAGTGGACATATAGTGTTGGGCACCATAAAATAACTCTATATATAATAGATGATATAAATATTTTATATCTATAATTTTTTTCTCATGTTTTCTTTAGAATGACTTTAGGAATATGATGAAAATCAATTAAAATAATATATTCAATGATTCAAAAAATAAATGCACAAATTTAATGAATAAGCAACACAATGATTCTCCACAAATTGAATATCCAAATTTGATCCTAATTTTTACACCATATTTCTTCTTATTTTTTTAAAGAATGAATGTATGAATATGATGACAACCATTAAATAAATGCACTCATTAAATGAATAAGCAATACATTGATTTCACAAATTCAATATCCCAAAATTGACCCTAAATTTTACACCATTTTTCCACTCATGTCCATGCAATTAGGGGTGAGTTTTTGGTATACCGTATCGAAAATATTGGTATGAAAAAAATTCATATCAGTACCGATATCGAAATTTCGAAATTTTGGTATGGAAATAATCAATACTAATACCGTACAGATATCGAAAAAAATTTTGATATACCAAAAAAATGTCTATTTATCGAAAATATTTCGGTACGGTATCCCGAAAAATCGATATTTTGGTTCGGTATCCCAGCTCTACATGCAATTAATACCAACCATTCATATTTTTTGGGCAATGTAATAAATACACAATGCAAAAATTTTGCTCACCATTAATACTTTTATAGTAGAAATATGATGACAACCATTAAACAAATGCACCTATTAAATAAATAAGCAACACATTGATTTCACAAATTCAATATCCAAAATTGACCCTAAATTTTACACCATTTTTCTACCCATGCCCATGCAATTAATACCAACCATTCATATTTTTTGGGCAATATACTAAATATACAATGCAAAATTTTTTCCCACCATTCATATTTTTATAGTAGAAATAGATCTATGTCTTAGCTTATGTTCATGGATTAATTTGGAAATGTGTTCAATGTATGAAATGATCCAATTTTTGTTAGGTCTCATTTCCAACTAGATTCAGGTCATTGATTAAGTATTTTGTGAGTTTTAACCTTAAACCCAACCTTGGTCGAGGAGAAGTAATGTGGATTTTTACCCTTGAATTGAATAAGCTATATTATTAAATAAACTACATGTAAAGTTTTGTTGATCTTTTGAGTTATGAGTGTTATGACCATATATCAGTTCGATGTGCCATGCAAAAGGCACTTGGTCACAAGGCGTCGTCCCACTGTCTAAAGGAAACCGCTATTCCCAAGGTATAGTATTTATCGGTTTCTCGCTTGCAAGTGTAATAAAGAAGGATTTGTCGCCGAATTCTAGTGAGCTGGAGAACTCATCAAAGAAATTGTAGTATTGGATAAACTTGTTTCCATTATGGATTTATAAGATATATTTGTGGACACATTTTTTATTTTGCGGATATATTTTTGGGTTCTACTCGTGAATTTGTGGATTTGTGAATCATTTTTAGTTTAGATATTGTGGTATTGTTGTTGTCTATTACTCGTGAATTTGTGGATTTGTGAATCATTTTTAGTTTAGATATTGTGGTATTGTTGTATTTTTAATTTCTTATGTCACCCATTCTTCCTTACGGGAAGATACACTAGAAGACTTTGATTATTACAACGTCTTGTAATACACTCACTCCAAGTTAAGACTTATCACTGCCTAAAATGTAACTCCTAGATTTACACTGATAAGATTCTAAGTTCTTATCAAACTTATTCGGAAGATGTTGTCTGTGACTAAGCTTTGGAAGCTTAGATTCTCAAATCCTTAGAATGCAGTTAATTCTCTTCAATCAGCAATTGGATTTGAGTAACCCTTGAAAGATCGAGAGGATAATCCAGAAGGATCCAAGGATGAAGGATATATTGGCATGACAAAGAGGATGATATCGAGCCAACAAAAGGGGGCGGGATGACATTGATCACCCAGATCAGAGGAAAAGGTCGGACCCACCTTGGGGGCAATTTCAACGCCGAATCAAAATCAGCCAGGCAACAATCAAGGACCACCTCCTCCTGCGAAGGGAGTTATCAAAATGATTTCTGGGGGGGCCGATAGATGGAGATTACAATACAGCGAGAAAGACGAGTAGTCGAAAGTTAAGCAATATGGAAGTCACCGACCACGTGGTTCGGACAGGCCCGACCATTTATTTTTGTCCGGAAGATTTAAAAGGAATACCTGATGGTCACAATGACGCGCTGGTCATTAGGGCCATAGTGGCAAATTATGATGTGTCTTGGGTTTTTGTGGATTCAGGAATCTCCGTTAACGTGTTTTTCCAGGAAGAAATAAACCAGATGGACCTGGGAGAGTATAAGATGGAGCCGGTGGTCACTTCTTTGTTCAGGTTCACCGGGCATGCGATCCGTCCTATAGGTTTGATTAACTTGCCTCTCACTCTGGGCAATGCACACACGTGGAAGACCAGGATCGTTAGCTTTATCATCGTGGACGCGTCATCAGCCTACAATGCCATTCTAGGAAGACCAGCCATGACCACTTTCATGGCTGTGGCCTCAGTCTTGCATCAGAAAATAAAATTCTCTGTAGGTAATGAGGTCGGTGAGGTTCAAGGAGATCAGAAAACTTCTCAAAAATGCTATTTGGAAGAAGTTTGGATAGAACAAAAAGTGGTCGAGATTGATCATCGCGACCGACCTGGACCAAGCCGTCGGTAACAAGTGAACATCTTGGAAGAAAATGTCCCGATTATGACGGAGGAAGAAAGCGAGGAGATCTTGATCTCCCCCCAGCCGGGTCTGTAAGAGTGGCTCAGACATTAGAACCATCTCTGAAAGAGAAGTTGATAAAGTGTTTGATGGAAAATAAAGATATTATCGCATGGGCTGTATCAGACCTCTTAGGAGTGAGGAGAGAAGTAATGGATCATAAGCTGAACATAATGAGAGAATGCCGTCCTGTCATCCAAAAGAAACAATATTTTGGACCAGAGAAAGATGGCTTGATCCAAGAATAGGTGGAAGAGCTACTGCAGGTTGGACACATCCAAGATATTCATTTCTCGACCTGGTTGTCAAACATAGTGTTGTTTCCCAAGTCTTCGGGCAAATAGCGCATGTGCATAAACTTTCGAGATTTGAATAAAGCATGTCCAAAAGACTGCTACCCCTTGCCCCGAATAGACCAGCTTGTTGTCCACAGTCGGGCATGATCTACTATGTTTCTTGGACGCCTATCGGGGATACCACCAAATTCCCTTGACCAAAGAGGACCAAGATAAAGTGAGTTTTGTTACCTCCACATGGACTTACTGTTATGTGGTGATGCCCTTTGGACTAAAAAATGCTGGTGCTACTTATCAAAGGTTAATTGACTAAGTATTCAAACAACAGATAGTGTAACACCCCAAAATTTATTTACCGAATTAATTGGCGACTAAAATAATTATTGAGTGGATAAAATATTTATTGAGGCCAACTGAGTTACATAGTGTATTTATAAAATACACGTGCCAATTAGTCAATGAGTTTGATTATTTCTGGATATCTGGTAATATTGGCATTTTTGAGATAATTATTGAAATATCGGAATTAAAATAATTATTTATGCCAGATACTTTAATTTAGAAGAATGTTTGATCGAGTTGGCTGATCATGGTGTAAATTTAACTTAATAATTAATTTGAGAAATTATAAGTCTAAATGACTAGTCAAAGACAATAATTTCAGAGAATGATGTTAATAGTTGTGGGGTGTGTGTACTAGAAAAATATCAGAATGAAGACTAATTTTACCATTTGGACATCAAATAAATTAGTACAGATCAAAAAATTATCGATTTGCTATAAATCTCAAAACACACACTAAAACACACTCAATAAAACACAAATATCAAAATTTTAGCCCAAATTCTCGATTGGTACTGTAGTGACGCACTGTTTAAGGCTTGCCGGACGTTCACTGGAGCCCCGATCAAAAATCCGAACGGTCATAATCTAGAGGAGATCAAGACGATTCCAACGGTACCAAGAATTTAAAGTTTCAACGGTTGGATCGCCAGGAATCGTTGATTTACAGTCACGATTTACTATTCATCGTCTTCATCGGTGAGATTTTCGATTCAAGCTCGATTTTGTTGATTTTAAAGGTACTAGATGATGCTTTGAGATGTTTAGATCATTTTCCAAGCTTATTATAGCATTTTTCGTGGAAAAATCATGCAGATCGGAGCTCGGAAAGCTTCGCCGGAATCGCTCTGTTTTTCTCAGATCTACGGCGCATCGGAGCTCTGATTCGGCCGTGGCTTAGTCCATTAGAATCGTCTCGTTGAGATCTACCACCCTTCCGAATTTCAGAATTTTTGGAGTTTATTTGCTCATCGCCGCCGCCGCCGTCTCTCCCACTTTTTCGGCGACCTCCGACGTGTTAACCATTTTTGATCGCCTCGACGTGGTAGGTCTGAATATCCAAGTTTCGAGTCGAGATTCAAAATGGTTAAACGGTGAAAGCGCAATAAAGTTCGATAATATTTGGTCAAAGTTTGACCATAGTTGACCTGGGTTGACTTTTTACCATTATGTGATTTTTCGCAGATCGGGAGCTAGTTGAGGATATTTAGAGGCAAAAATCAATAGTTTAGGGAATTGAGCTTCCGGAATTGAAAGTAGTGAGGTTTCCAAGTCCCGATAAATGCAACCGCAATCGTATAAGTTTTTCGTGCATTTTAAACACAAAGGCATGTTATACCCTTTCTTTCTCACATCATTTAGATTAGTATATTCACTGTTTTGATGATTAAATTGTGTTGTTGCATTTATATGTGAATATGCTAGCTCAAATTTTAACTCATGCATCATTCGTGTTTTTATGTATTGTGAATGATTTTTCTGTCATGGCTTGTTCTTAGCTGTTGTTCACTGGCTTGATGGCTCGGTCAGGTTTCTTTGGGTTTTGGTTTAAGATGGCTTGAACTAGTGTCGGCTAGGTGAACAGTGAGATGATTGTAAGGTTGTCTACCTAGCGGGCAGCTCGGGGAGGTAGGTTGTCCGGGTCGGGTCAAGTACATTAGGGTCATATGTTATGGTTTGGGTTTGGATTATTTTATTTTGGGCCGTGTAGTTTATTTAAGAGTCTAACTGTTTAGTTTATTCATTGAGCCAAATTCGTTATTGGGCCTAAGATGTTCATTGAGCTTAATTTAGTTATTGGGCCTAAAATGTTTATTGGATTTAATTTATTTATTGGGCTTGAGTTGTTTATTTGGGATAAAGTGTTATTTGGGCTTGAATGAGTTGATTTAGTTATTGAACCAAGCTTATTGGGTTTAAGATAGTTATTGGAGGCTTAATTTAATAATTGAGCTAAATTTGTTAATGGGCCTAAGTTGTTTAATTTATTTGATTGAACTAAGTTTTAAGTTGGACTAAGTACTATTGGGACAATCTAAGTATAGATGTGTCAATTTAAGTGTGATTGAGCTAATCTAAGTATTATTGGGCCAATTTAAGTATTAATGGGTCAGTCTAAGTGTTATCAAATGAATCTAAGTTTAAGGACTTTATTTAAGGGCGACAGCAACTCGAACTAGCCAGTGACAAACAAAATAGTCCGTAAATATATATTTAATAGATGTATATGTATATTTTGATGTAAGTAAGATTTTTATGGAAAAATGAATTAAATATATATTTATGGGCATAATTTTAAGGAAGATGATATTTTTAAGTTCATGATTCATGCATATTTTATGTTAATATTAAGGGCATGTAAAGAAAATATTTTTGGGAAGTTGATGTGAGTTGTGGCAATTATGTTCAGGAGCCTACGGATCCCCGTGTTAAGGTTGGGTGAAGTGGCATAAGAGGCGTAGGGAATCTTCGTGTTAAGGTTGGGTGAACCTCGCCGCCGCGTACGTTGGTTTATAGATTGATCAATCATTTATGTTTAAGGTCACACTTCACTGATATGACCCACAGAAAATAATTTTTATATTTATGGCATGCCAATGCTTATGTATTATGTTACGTATTATGTTATGATTTAGATTGCGACGCATTTTATGCATACGATTTTACGATCATGCATGCATTAGAATCCTCAAGTTATTTTTATATACGTTATGTGCTTGCATGTGGTTTTATTTAGTAGTACTCGTTATTAAAGGTAGAGCATGCTGGGCCTTTAGGCTCACTAGATCTAAATGATGTGTAGGTGAGTTTTATGTTATTCAGGAGGTTGTGGTCCCGACTGGTGGTGAAGATCTCTGTGCATCCGTGGCGAGCTAGCACGCCCTTGACTTTCGCCAGCTCATGTTTAAGTTGATTTAGTTTATGATGAGATATTTTATGTATTGAACTATTTTCCGCATATGTTTACATTTCTCATTAGTTTGCATACTTTCGAGATTATAGTCGTTTGCATGGATTTTAACATGTTCGAGTTTTTAAACTTTTAAGATGCAATCGATTTTTATTATGCATTAAATTTTATGAAAATATATTTTTAGTATAGATTCATATATGTATGGGCATATATGTAATATTATAAAAAACAAATTCGAGTAAGGGTCGTTTCATTTGGTATCAAAGCAAGGTCCTTGGAGGGTTAGCTAGCCTGCTATGTGGAGCTCAAAAGTCGCACTGCCAGCCTGTGAGTTTTTAATGCTTTTAATTATGTTTTACGAATGGGACCCATGAGTTAGATTTTTCACTGAAATTTATGTTATAAGGCTTTTAAATTAAAATACATAGCTATGCAATACGGTTGCGTGAGGGATTATTGGGAATTGCAGTATGTCTCCGAGTCGCGTAGTTTGCGATGCGGGTAATCAGGATCCACCTTCGTCTCCACCTTCACCTGCAGCTCTACCGCTCACAGCTCTTGAGAGGTTCAATTTGGACATACTAGCTGGTATCACGAGGTTACATGAGCATCAGGCTGGGCAGCATAGGAGGACGCACGAGAAGAACATCACCGAGAGGTTCCGAAAGCAGAGACCGAAGGAGTTCGCATGGACCCATGATCCACTTGTGGCTGAGGAGTGGATTCAAGTGTCAGAGACAATCTTTGCCTACATGGGGATCTAGGATGCCGATTGGGTCAGATGCGCAATCTACATGTTGGAGGATGAGGCAGCACTTTGGTGGGAGGGCGGATTACTGATATTGACCTGGCTAGGATGACGTGGAAGAATATCAAGATGTCTTTCTTTGAGTATTACTTCACGGAAGATGTGTGAGGCCAGCTGATTCGTGAATGCATGAGTCTCCGGCAGGGAGACAGGATTGTGGCTGAGTTTGTGAGGCAGTTCGAGCGGGGATGTCACTTCGTGCCCATGATTGCTACAGTGGAGAGCGAGAGGCTGCGACATTTCACTGATGACTTGAGGTCCGACATCAAGCATGATGTTTCCATGGCGGACGTGACAACGTACAAGGTAGCGGTTAATCGAGCGTATTGGTCTAAGAAGGGGAGGAAGGAGATTCAGGCTGACTTCCAGAATAAGAGGCAGTTCTAGCAGTCATCTAGAGGACATTCCTTGCAGCAACCAGCATAGAAGTCTTATCTTGGATCATCTAAGGGCCCATATTCTCCTAGATCGAAGCAGCAGCAGCAGAGGCCGCAGGGCCAGCAGCATCATGGGGCATTTTACCTAACTTTGGAAGGGTACCTTTCTACAGGCAGTGTTAGAGGCCTCATGCTGGAGGTGTTTGGTCGACTCAGGCTGGTGGTACCATGGTAAGGAGCCGGGACATTTTTTTTTGAAGAACTGACTCAGGAAGAGGCAGACCTCGGGATGCTTGTTTGTGTTGTAGGCTGAGGAGGCATGCCTTGGTACTTCTCTTATTACGGGATAAAAATTAGCATTAGAAGTATTGTTACATTTGCGTTGTTAGATTCTGGAGCTACACATTACCTATATCTCTCAGTCGTTCATTTAGAAGGTAGGCAATATACTCGAGGTGTCTAGTACTGGGTAGGATATTATCGTACCATCTGGTGAGGTACTTTATACCGCCAGGGTTTTTAGTGGATTAGAGTTGGAGTTTCAGGGGCATGAGGTTATAGCCAAACTGGTTGTGTTGTTGATGTTAGGATTTGATCTCATCTTAGATATGGACTGGTTGACCGTCAATGAAGCTTCGATCGACTTTCAAAAGAGGACTGTAGCATTGAATTCTACGAGTGAAGATCCAATTATCTCCTATATAGCCCGAAGCAGCAACGTTCCGCATGCCATCTCTTGTGTACGTGAGAAGAAGTTATTACGTAGGGGTTGCCAGAGATTTCTTGCTAGTGTAGCTGCAGTGGCAGAGCCATCTACTAGTTCTGTTGAGGGTTTGGACGTTGTATGCGACTTTTCAGACGTCGTCCCCGAGGATGTAGCTCGAATTCCACCGGTTGGAGAGGTTGAGTTCAGCGTTGATTGATGCTTAGTTGATTTTGTGAGGAATTAGAAAAGTGCTTTTGGGATAGCGGAAAAGTCAGTTACTTGAGCCATGTTATCGATTGTTTCTAGAAATATTGGAATCTTTCTTGTAGTTCATGCATTCTTTGATTCGTATAACATTGACCATTGAATATTCAGTCAATTTGGCATCGAATGATATTTCGATTATAAATTTTGGAAATTCTTATTTCTTGAAAACTTGAATTCTAATTCTAATTCTGGATATGTATATGGTTTTGGGTGAGTATGATTATACTATTACATTGTGATCTCGATTTTATTTTGTTAACATCAGATTATACCTTGGGATTTTGTTTTTTTTTTTTTCGATGAGTGGGTGCAAAATTTCTCGTAAGTAAGGCCACGTTGACAACCTTGATTTTGATTTTTCTTGATGATGGGCATGGTTTCCTACCTGTTGACAGTTATCACCTGATTTGATATTGATTTATTGGCTCGTATCCCTTGTTCATGGAGCCTTGAGTTGATTCTATCACCCCTTTTAAACTGCAAACTAGTTGTTTTCTTTTAGCAGATTTGTTTTCTAGATTATTTTATTTTGATATTGTTCTGAATCATGTCTCTTCGATTTCGATTTGATTATGACCCAGCAAGTTATTTATTGAGCTTAATTATACTGAACGTCGTCTTGACATTGTTTTGGCTTGTAATTGATAGTGATTGATAGAACCATTAGAAATTAGAGTTTGACGGACACTAGGTAGGATTGGGAGTCTATTGATATCAAGGATAGATCATGGTATTCTGAGTTAGATTTTAATGCAGGCCCGCTGTTGATTCGTGTAGCTATGTCTTAGTCCGTTTGAGTTTCTGGAGAGGATTGACACGCTAGCATATCGCGTAGCGCTACCCTCTAGCCTTGCAGCAGTATACGACGTGTTCCATGTCTCGATGTTGCGTAACTCTATCTCCAATCCATCTCACATATTGGATATGAGCCTCTGCAGTTGGCATCAAACTTTTCATCTGAGGAACGAACAGAACAGATCTTAGCACGAAATAAGAGAATTAGAACGTGAGTTCTTCCCATGGTCAAGGTACGATGGTAGAATCAGTCAGAGGAGGAGGCTCCTTGGAAGGCCGAGGTCGTTATGTGGACGTATTGTCCAGAGATTTTCGGTGTGTGCTTCAATTTCGAGGACAAAATTCCATTTAAGGGGGGAAGAGTTGTAACGCCCAAAAATTTATTTACCGAATTAATTGGCGTCTAAAATAATTTTTGAGTGGATAAAATATTTATTGCGGCCAACTGAGTTACAGAGTATATTTATAAAATACACGTGCCAATTAGTCAATGAGTTTGACTATTTCTGGATATCTGGTAATATTGCATTTTTGAGATAATTATTGAAATATCGGAATTAAAATAATTATTTATGACAGATACTTTAATTTAGAAGAATGTTTGACCGAGTTGACTGATCATGGTCTAAGTTTAACTTAATAATTAATTTGAAAAATTATAATTCTAATTGACTAGTCAAAGACAATAATTTCAGAGAATGATGTTAATAGTTGTGGGATGTGTGTACCAGAAAAATATCAGAATGAAGACTAATTTTACCATTTGGACATCAAATAAATTAGTACAGATCAAAAAATTATCGATTTTCTATAAATCTCAAAACACCCACTAAAGCACACTCAATAAAACACAAATATCAAAATTTTAGCCCAAATTCTCGATTGGTACTGTAGCGGCGCACGGTTTAAGGCTTGCCGAACGTTCAACGGAGCTCCGATAAAAAATCCAAACGATCATAACCTAGAGGAGATCAATACGATTCCAATGGTACCAATAAATCAAAGTTTCAAAGGTTGGATCGCCGGGAATTGTTGATTTACAGTCACGATTTTACTATTTATCGTCTTCATCGGTGAGATTTTTGATTCAAGCTCGATTTTGTTGATTTTAAAGGTACTAGATTATGCTTTGATATGTTTAGATCATTTTCCAAGCTTATTATAGCATTTTTCGTGGAAAAATCATGCAGATCGGAGCTCGGAAAGCTTCGCCGGAATTGCTCTGTTTTTCTCAGATCTACGGCGCATCGGAGCTCTGATTTGGTCGTGGCTTAGTCCATTAGAATCGTCTCGTCGAGATCTACAACCCTGCCGAATTTCAGAATTTTTGGATTTGATTTGCTCATCGCCGCCGCGCCGCCATCTCCCTCACTTTTCCGGCGATCTCCGACGTGTTAACCATTTTTTATCGTCTTGACGTGTTAGGTCCGAATATCCAAGTTTTGAGTCGAGATTCAAAATTGTTAAGCGGTGAGAGCGCAATAAAGTTTGATAATTTTTGGTCACAGTTGACTTTTTACAATTATGTGATTTTTCGCAGATCGGGAGCTAGTTGAGGATATTTAGAGGCAAAAATCAACAGTTTAGGGAATTGAGCTTCCGGAATTGAAAGTTGTGAGGTTTCCAAGTCCTGATAAACGCAACCGCAATGTTGGAACACGGTCGTTCTCCGGATCAAAAAAGAAAGTGATACCCGATGCAGCGGAAGTTTTAAAATTTTATATGGAACGATTCCATATGGGTATCAAATTCCTATGATTAAAATTGATAATATAAAATTTAAACAATATAAATTTTACCTTAAAATCTCGAAGCGAGATTATGGACACCAACAGATTAAACTGCTCTTGTTGTATATCCCAGGAACTGATGAACGAACAATTCTTCGATCAGGTCCACGAACAGAAATTTAATCCCTCTGACAGACTGCACTAGAAAGTCTATCAGAAGTTTCTACGAAGAGATAGAACAGATATGATCTGTTAAATCAGTCTGCAAATTCAAAAATTCACAGACTGAATTTTCAAACACAGTAAGGGAGGGGGGCGGCCGAATTCTCTACAGAGAGAGCTCTAGGGTTTTCGAAAATTATGACCTGTGTTTTGTAATTTCTATATTGCAATAACTTATTTATAATGTGGGCTGCTAACAGCTTAGGGCCCATTAGTCATAAGTTCAAGTTTGACAAGCAAAGCCCGCATGTTCAGAAATTAATATAAAATTCATCGTGACTCAGATTGATAAACCAATTTCACCAATGTCCACAGAAACCATTTCTGCATCTTTTAAAGTCAAGATAAATTTTCTGAATCCGAATCAGTGGTTTCCAAAAATGTCCATCACTATGTCATTTTAGGAAATCTTCTTCCCTCTACTTTTAAATAAGAAGTCCAACTTTTTTATTCACTAAATTTAACTCTTTAAATTTAATTATCTCAACGGGGATTAAAAATCCATTACTTGTGTGACCCTCAATAGTTCAGGGATATAGCTAGCCGTGGGCTCACAACTCCTTGTGACTCGGAACAAAAATTTCCGACTTGCCCATCGAATCATGGTAAGAGCGCCTAGCAACATCGCCCCATGATTCCCTAGGTATCACTGATAGTGCCTGCAAGAACCAATAGATTTTGGTTAGCGTACAGTACGGTCCCTTCATCCATATATCCCGATCGAATCAACAACCATTGGTAAATCGAGAGTCGTTCGAGATTCGATAACTATGCATTACATCTTGGAGATCAAATAGTGACATCGCATGTGTTACTAGGAACACCAAGTAACCTAAAACACATCATGTACTCTGGCCAGAGATTCGTCACACTAATATCTCCTCATATCGCATAGGATATCCACACTTGCAAGTATGTGGTGAATCCTTGACAACAAAGCATCGACTCCTATATGTGTCATAACTGTACCCAATCCCGACACCTGATGAACCAATAGAGTCGGTAAACGAGTCAAAGTACAGTACTAGCATATAGAGTCTCAATGATGTTTCAAGTAGTAAGAACTAATGGTGTACAACCAAAACCGCGGACTTTATCCACTCGATAAGTGATAACCACTTGGAAATTCCGGATAGGGTAGTTCAATCATTCATCATATGAATATCCATTTGCATGCTTTGAACATCTCTATGTTCCATACCAATGAAACGTGGTACTCGGCATCGCAAACGCTAGTCTCAATCTCGAGCGATCCTTATCCTTATTAACGGACGGCTCAATCGACTAGGAACTGTTTAGAATATACAGTGACTATAAGATGTGTTTCATGATAGCCATCCCCATGTGCTACCACATCTTACATACACTATAGTATATTCAAGGTCTTCATCTAAACATCTTATAGTATGTCACAACATAATAATATGATAAAAGATAAAGTAAATGCCATTATAAAAGTGTAAATTATATTAAACAAAAGATTGGTTATACATAGAGTCATAAAAGCCCTTAGTCACAAGTTGGCTCATCGGGCACCCACTCTTTCAATCTCCCACTTGACCTAAAGCCAAATAGTCATACTACGGAGTCCCATTACTTCGCGATGTTTGTCAAATAATGGTCCTGGCAAGGGCTTAGTAAGTGGATCAGCGATATTGTCTGCAGAGGCCACTCTCTCGACAGTGATGTCTCCTCTTTCCACGATCTCCCGGATGATGTGGTATTTCCTCAGTATGTGTTTGGATCTTTGATGAGACCTTGGTTCCTTTGCCTGAGCAATGGCACCCGTGTTGTCACAGTACACCGGGACTGGACCAACAGCTTCAAGAATAACGCCCAAATCTTGGACGAAATTCCTCATCCAAACGGCCTCTTTAGCAGCAGCTGATGCCGCAATGTATTCTGCTTCAGTGGTGAAATCTGCTGTGGTGTCCTGCTTGGAACTCTTTCAAGAGACAGCACCGAGCATGAACACAAATCCAGAGGTTGACTTTGAGTCATCCACGTCACTTTGGAAGCTAGAGTCGGTATAGCCTTCCAATTTCTGTTTTCTTCCTCCATAAACCATGAATATATTCTTAGTTCTTCTCAAGTACTTAAGAATATCCTTCACGGCTTTCCAATGCATTTGACCAGGATTGGCTTGATATCTGCTCGTGACACTCAGAGCAAATGCCACATCTGGTCTGGTAGATATCATCCCATACATGATACTCCCTATGGCTGACGCATATGGTATGTGTGTCATTTTCTCTATCTCTTCGTCAATCTTGGGAGACATAGACTTGGATAGAGAGACTCCATGACACATAGGTAGATGTCCTCTCTTGGACTCATCCATTGAAAACCTTTTCAATACAGTGTCGATGTAGGTAGCTTGAGTAAGTCCTATCATTCTCTTAGATCTATCTCTATAGATCTGTATCCCTAGAATATAGGATGCCTCACCCAAATCCTTCATCGAGAATCTACCTGACAACCATATCTTTGTTGACTGCAACATCCCTACATCATTCCCCATGAGTAGGATGTCATCAACATAAAGTACTAAGAATGTTACCACATTCTTAACTACTTTCTTGTACACGCATGGTTCCTCCGGGTTCTTGATAAAATCAAAATCCTTTATTGTTTCATCAAATTTTTGGTTCCAACTTCTTGATGCTTGTTTGAGACCATAGATCGATCTCTGAAGCTTACATACCTTATGCTCGCTTCCCATGGATGTGAATCCCTCAGGCTGCATCATATAAATCTCTTCCTTAATGTTTCCATTAATGAATGCAGTCTTCACATCCATTTGCCATATCTCATAGTCATACCATGCAGCAATGGCAATAAGGATTTTTATGGACTTGAACATTGCGACTGGTGAAAAAGTTTCATCATAGTCAACTCCTTGTCTTTGAGTATAACCTTTTGCCACCAATCGTGCCTTGTAGGTCAGTACCTTTCCATCAGGCCCAAGTTTTCTCTTGTAAATCCATTTACACCCTATTGGAACAATTCCATCGGGAGGATCTACTAAAGACCAAACTTGGTTTGTATGCATTGAATATATTTCCGACTGCATAGCTTTAAGCCATAAATTCGAATCCGCATCAGAAATTGCTTCCTTGAAGTTTCTTGGATCACATCCAATGTCGGGTTCACTTTGATCCCCTTCAAAAAGAAGACCATATCTAATAGGAGGCCTAGAAGTCCTCTCGGATCTTCTAGTAATAGGCGTGTCTTGTGATGATTCTTGAGGTATAGGATCGTTATTTTGTATCTCGGGTTCTTCTCGAATTTCTTCGAGTTCCATCATCTTGCTTTTCTTATCCAATAAGAACTCCTTCTCCAAGAAGGTGGCATTCCTTGAAACAAACAATTTTGTTTCAGTAGGATGATAGAAATAATATCCGATTGAATTCTTCGGATACCCTACAAAATAACATAAGGTGGATCGACTATCCAACTTATCTCACACTGTCTGCTTCACGTAAGCAGGACATCCCCAAATCCTCAAGTACGAATACTTAGGAGCTTTGCCATTTCATAATTCATATGGTGTTTTGTCCACTGCTTTAGTGTGGACGTTGTTCAACAACAATACCGTCGTTTCAAGAGCATAGCCCCAAAACGAAGGTGGGAGCTCAGTGAAAATCATCATAGATCGAACCATGTCCAACAAGGTTCGATTGTCACGCTCCGAAACACCATTCAGCTGAGGTGTCATAGGAGGAGTCCACTCAGAGAGAATCCCATTCTCTTTTAGATAATCCAAGAACTCGGTACTTAAGTATTCTCCACCTCTATCAGATCAAAGTGCTTTAATACTCTTACCTAGTTTGTTTTCTACTTCAGCCTTGAATTCTTTGAACTTTTCAAATGATTCAGACTTATATTTCATCAAATATAAGTACCCATACCTAGAATAATCATCAGTAAAGGTAATGAAGTAGGTGTGACCAAATTTTTTACCAATACTAAATGGTCCGCAAACATCTGTATGGATCAAATCCAATAGATTTTGACTACGCTCTGGCTTCCCTTTGAAAGGAGATTTAGTCATTTTTCCTTTGAGGCAGGACTCACAAGTAGGTAGAGAGTTAATATCAGACATATCAAACATGCCCTCTCCCACTATCTTGTTCATCCTCCTTGAAGAAATATGACCTAGCCTAGCATGCCAAATGTTTGCCGGGTTTTGATTATCAATTTTCCTTTTATTTGTTGTTACCGGTTTATCAACATAATTAATTGGAATGTCTTTTAATTTTAAGTTATATAGATCGTTTTCAAGTTGTCCATTTCCAATTAAACATTCATTATTGTAAATATTGCAAATTCCATTCACAAAATTGCAAGAAAAACCATCTCTATCAAGCATAGAAACAGAAATAATGTTTTTAATCAAGTCTGGAACAAATAAAACATCTCTCAAAAGTAACTTAAAATCGTTCTGCAAAATTAAATAAACGTCTCCCACAGCTTTGGCTTCAACTCTAGAACCATTTCCGAGCCTCAGCTGGGTCTCACCCATCCTAAGCTTACGAATTCTTGTCATCACCTGCAAATCATTGCAAATGTGAGATCCACATCCGGTATCCAATACCCAAGAAGTAGTATTAAGTGAAACATTTATTTCAATGTAAAACATACCCTTTGCAGTTCGCAACTGCTCGAGATATTCCTTGCAGTTACGTTTCCAATGACCAGGTTTCTTGCAGTGATGGCAAGTATAATCATCTTTGTTCCCGTTAGAAGCCTTTGTCTTGCCCTTCTTCTTCGGTACTGTTTTCTTTGGTGGGGCAGAACGTTTCTTACCCTTTCCATTTGGCCCCTTCTTAGAGTTAGAAGAGGAGCCAACCAAGAGTACCGGTTTATCCTTCTTTAATGTGGCTTCATAAGTTACAAGCATATTGACCATCTCTTCAATGGAGGCCTCTATCTTGTTCATATTGAAATTCACCACAAAACTGTCAAACGATGAAGGAAGAGAGAGAAGTAATAAGTCCACATTGAGTTCATGCTCCAATACCAATTCAAGCGTTACCAACTTCTGAATGAGCCAAATCACGCGTACCCCATGATCACGGACCGAAGTCCCTTCATGCATGCAACACATCATTAACTCTTTTACAGTATCGAACCTTTCAGCTCTCGATTGAGCCCCAAAAAGTTCCTTGAGTTGTGCGTGAATGTCAGAAGCATTCACGGTATCCTCAAATCGCCTCTGGAGTTCATCAGACATCGAAGCTTGCATATAGCATTTGGTCTTGATATCATGGTCCCACCATTTATCAAGTTTGGCCAACTCTTCCGGACTTATATCAGCTGGTGCTTCCTTCGGAGGAGATTTTTCTAACACGTAGAACATCTTCTCCGAGGTCAAGACAATCTTCAACTTACGGAACCATTCCGTATAGTTTGCGCCAGTCAGTTTGTTTTGTTCGAGAATAGAGAATAGTGGATTGCGCGAATTCATCTTAATTAAATACTGAAAAGATACAGACAATAATCAGTGATTGTTTAATTAATTTACTAAGACATAAAATAAGGCGAAATTTATTTTATGAATCTCACTCCCACTATTTTAACGATTTCACTACCCTCTAGTGAAAACGAGAAACATTTTCTTTAGTGGGAACATGGAGTCCAATTGACAAACTATAGTCCCGAATAATATCAGCCAACCATAATTTTCAAAAGGTAGAGCCCAATTGCTTCCAAAGCAACCTCCATGTTTTTATCTCATGTCCAATAAGGGCCCAATAATATGACGCCGTTTATTGTGACACGTCAAGATGACCCATCAATATTAAGTTGTGATGGACGGTCGCCATGTGGATCCCCAATAATATGAGCCAATCCCATGGGAGTTCCATCCAACTTACAACATGTGTCGATCCAATGTACAGCTTTCCGACGAACGGCCCCCCCCAATAATATGAGCCGGACCGTATTCGCGAGTAGCATCTCATACATTGATCGTTGATGGAAGGTAGGAATATTTAAACAATATTTAAATTTCATTTATTTATCTTGATATCAATTTTAAATCATATTTAAAATGAGGGATTTTAATTTCAAAAATTTGTCTCATTATTTAAAATTTGTATGCTTGCGGGATTCATACAATTTAGTCTAAACATGCATACAACAATAATATCATATATTATTTTAGGATGATCGATTCCATTACTAATCGACCCGTGGTTGCCAATCACGAGTCTAAGTCCAATCCTAGGTCATATGCAAGTATGCAATGCAATCCTATTACATTAAGCTTCCAATTTACATTTCTTCGATTTTTATTGTCTGCTGGGCCCACCTTTGTCTTTAAATCTTCATCTCCCACTAAGTCTAAAATTTACAATAAATTTCGATGACAAGCAGGGGATACATAATTAAGGGGTGGAAACGGGCCATAAACCAGGCCCACTTTTATTACATATGAAAATTCATATTGGGCCATAAACCAGGCCCATTAATAAATCCAACAACAATAATTAAAACCAAATGTAAACAACCTAACATACACCTACAATATTGGTCATGGCAATCGATCATCCTTATCCAATAATTTTTAATTCAAAAATTAATTTATTGGATATCATGTAATGGCAATAAATATAAATAGATAAAATCATTTTTCATACATAAAATCTTATTTTATATATAAAATCATATTTTATCTAGTTTATCCATAAAATCATATTTTACATATAAAATCCAATTTTATACATAAAATCATATTTTATTATCAATTGTACCAAAATTAATAATTAAAGATTTAATTTATTGGATTAAATTTATAAATTTTCAAAATTCAAAATTTATCCAAAAATTAATTTTCTTAGTTTAAAAAAATTTTGGGCTCAAACAATTTTGACCCATTGCCTCGTGGACCAACTGAAACAATTTTCAATTGGGCCAAAAACTGGGCCCAAAACCATTTTGGGCTAGAATTCATAATTCATGAAAAATTTAAATTTTTTTTTTTTAATAAAAATTTTTGGGCAGCCCGGGACAATCCCGGGCTGCCCGCCCATCGCTGGGCTGGACTCGTCCAGCCCAGCCGCTGGGCCGCTCCATGCGGCCCAGCTGCGCGGGCTAGGGCAACGCTTGCCCTAGCTCGCGCAGGGCTGCTGCGTGCAGCCAAGCTGCGCGCAGGGCTGCATGCGGCGCTGCTCGCTGCCTTCGGGCTGCGGGCAGCCCCGAAATTTTTTTTTTCTTTTCCGTTTTATTTTCTGAAAAATCGAGGCTTTGTACAATCGATAAAATTTTAATCGTAAAATTCGAGAACAGCCTGGCTCTGATACCACTGTTGGAACACGGTCGTTCTCCGGATCGAAAAAGAAAGTGATACCCGATGCAGCGGAAGTTTTAAAATTTTATATGGAACGATTCCATATGGGTATAAAATTCCTACGATTAAAATTGATAATATAAAATTTAAACAATATAAATTTTACCTTAAAATCTAGAAGCGAGATTATGGACACCAACAGATTAAACTGCTCTTGTTGTATATCCCAGGAACTGATGAACGAACAATTCTTCAATCAGGTCCATGAACAGAAATTTAATCCCTCTGACAGACTGCACTAGAAAGTCTATCAGAAGTTTCTACGAAGAGATAGAACAGATATGATCTGTTAAATCAGTCTGCAAATTCAAAAATTCATAGACTGAATTTTTGAACACAGTAAGGGAGGGGGGCGGCCGAATTCTCTAGAGAGAGAGCTCTAGGGTTTTCGAAAATAATGACTGTGTTCTGTAATTTCTGTACTGCAATAACTTATTTATAATGTGGGCTGCTAACAGCTTAGGACCCATTAGTCATAAGTTCAAGTTTGACAAGCAAAGCCCGCATGTTCAGAAATTAATATAAAATTCATCGTGACTCAGATTGATAAACCAATTTCACCAATGTGCACAGAAACCATTTCTGCATCTTTTAAAGTCAAGATAAATTTTCTGAATCCGAATTCAGTGGTTTCCAAAAATGTCCATCACTATGTCATTTTAGGAAATCTTACTCCCTCTACTTTTAAATAAGAAGTCCCACTTCTTTATTCACTAAATTTAACTCTTTAAATTTAATTATCTCAACGGGGATTAGAAATCCATTACTTGTGTGACCCTCAATGGTTCAGGGATACAGCTAGCCGTGGGCTCACAACTCCTTGTGACTCGGAACAACAATTTCCGACTTGCCCATTGAATCATGGTAAGAGCGCCTAGCAACATCGCCCCATGATTCCCTAGGTATCACTGATAGTGCCTGCAAGAACCAATAGATTTTGGTTAGCGTATAGTACGGTCCCTTCATCCATATATCCCGATCGAATCAACAACCATTGGTAAATCGAGAGTCGTTCGAGATTCGATAACTATGCATTACATCTTGGAGATCAAATAGTGACATCGCATGTGTTACTAGGAACACCAAGTAACCTAAAACACATCATGTACTCTGGCCAGAGATTCGTCACACTAATATCTCCTCATATCGCATAGGATATCCACACTTGCAAGTATGTGGTGAATCCTTGACAACAAAGCATCGACTCCTATATGTGTCATAACTGTACCCAATCCCGACACCTGATGACCCAATAGAGTCGGTAAACGAGTCAAAGTACAGTACTAGCATATAGAGTCTCAATGATGTTTCAAGTAGTAAGGACTAATGGTGTACAACCAAAACCGCGGTCTTTATCCACTCGATAAGTGATAACCACTTGGAAAGTCCGGATAGGGTAGTTCAATCATTCATCATATGAATATCCATTTGCATGCTTTGAACATCTCTATGTTCCATACCAATGAAACGTGGTACTCGGCATCGCAAATGCTAGTCTCAATCTCGAGCGATCCTTATCCTTATTAACGGACGGCTCAATAGTCTAGGAACTGTTTAGAATATACAGTGACTATAAGATGTGTTTCATGATAGCCATCCCCATGTGCTACCACATCTTACATACACTATAGTATATTCAAGGTCTTCATCTAAACATCTTATAGTATGTCACAACATAATAATATGATAAAAGATAAAGTAAATGCCATTATAAAAGTGTAAATTATATTAAACAAAAGATTGGTTATACATAGAGTCATAAAAGCCCTTAGCCACAAGTTGGCTCACCGGGCACCCACTCTTTCACGCAATCGTATAAGTTTTTCGTGCTTTTTAAACGCAAAGGCATGTTATACCCTTCATTTCTCACATCATTTAGATCAGTATATTCACTGTTTTGATGATTAAATTATGTTGTTGCATTTGTATGTGGATATGGTAGCTCAAATTTTAACTCATGCATCATTCGTGTTTTTATGTATTGTGAATGATTTTTTGTCATGGCTTGTTCTTAGCTGTTGTTCACTGGCTTAATGGCTGTGTCAGGTTTCTTTGGGTTTTGGTTTAAGATGGCTTGAACTAGTGTTGGCTAGGTGAACAGTGGGATGATTGGAAGGTTGTCTACCTAGCGGGCAGCTCGGGTAGGGCTCGGGCAGGTAGGTTGTCCTGGTCGGGTCAAGTGTATTAGGGTCATATGTTATTGTTGTGAAAATTGCTCGCAAGCGTACGAGTGTCAAGTTTTAATATAGTGATAAAATCAGATATCGATCCCACAGGGAGTAAAATGAAAATATTCAGTACTTGTAATTAAAATAGTCTAAACTTTATCTAAAAAATCAATATTTGAGAAATTTGCAATAAATAAAAATAATCAGGATGTTTTTGATAGCACACACACAACTTGCAGATATAATCAATAATAGAAAATTGGTCTAGAGGTATAGATTTCACCTGGTTTCAACAACGATCAATCCTAATCAATTTAGTTTCATGAATTCCATTCAATTAATAGCCAAGAACACTTAAGTTTATTATTTCCCTCTCCCGAGCAACAAATAATGTTCATCAACTACAATTAAATTCCAATATCCCTATTAAGAATTTATCGCAGTGATCTATCACAAAACAATGTTCTTTTTAAAAGCTCTGTTAAAATTATACACTCTCCCGAGCTGTATAAATAATTAACAGTGTATTTTCTAATGGTCCTATTCAAAATCTCCTCTCCCGTGTGCCAGATTTCAAATAAATATTACAAATAAATTATTGATCAGATAATTGAAAAGACAATCAATTCTAGAAAAAATAATTAATCTAGAAAAAACTCAATTCAATAAAATCAAAAATTCATGAAAGTGTCTACACCAGGTTCCATCCGACCTCTAGACTATAAAAATTTGTTCATAACTGAATTCAAATAAAACCAAAACATGTTCAAAAAATTCAACATATTCAAAATTAAATAAAATATAAAGAAAACAAATCTGTCGTCGACGCCGTGTCCGGTCTATCGAACTCCGTCTTCGTTCTTCAAGTAAGCTCTAGAAATTCTTCTTCAAAAATCACGATCAAAGCCCTAAATTATTCTCTGATGTGTACGATATGTGTGTGTGGCGGCTCTCTCTAATCTCTCAGACTTTGAATCTCTTATATATCATGTGAAAAAGCCCATCCAAAAGCCCATAGAATAATTACCCGAAATAATAAAATTTCCAATCAGCAGCGACGGGGCGAGCGCTCTAGTAAAGGCGCGGGCGCGCCTTAAGTTCGAAATTCCAATTCTCAAGTCTTCAGAACACACTGCGCGTTAGCTCTTCTCTTCTCCTCATTAGCGCTTGTTTTAGCGCTAAACTTTAGGCCCAATTGAAAAGCCCAATTTCTGTTCCTTATCTTCTTCTTTTCTTTTCTCTTCTTTTCTCTTTTAATTCCCTATTTCCTTCTTCAATTTCTTCTTTTACTCTCTTTTCCAAATAATTCAATAATTCTCTACAAGCACAAAAACAACAAAACCCACACATAAATCTGCTCGAAACAAATAATTAACAATTAAAATCATATATAAATTAAGTGTATAAAATACACTTATCAGTTATGGTTTGAGTTTGTATTATTTTATTTTGGACCAGGTAGTTTATTTAAGAGTCTAAGTGTTTAGTTTATTCATTGGGCCAAATTTGTTATTGGGCCTAAGATGTTCATTGAGATTAATTTAGTTATTGGGCCTAAAATATTTATTGGATTTAATTTATTTATTGGGCTTGAGTTGTTTATTTGGGATAAAGTGTTATTTGAGCTTGAATGAATTGATTTAGTTATTGAGCCAAGGTTATTGGGTTTAAGATAGTTATTGGAGGCTTAATTTAATAATTGAGCTAAATTTGTTAATGGGCCTAAGTTTAATTTATTTGTTTGGATTAAGTTCTAAGTTGGACTAAGTACTATTGGGCCAATCTAAGTATATATGTGCCAATTTAAGTGTGATTGAGCTAATCTAAGTATTATTTGGCCAATTTAAGTATTAATGGATCAGTCTAAGTGTTATCAAACGAATCTATGTTTAAGGACTTTAGTTAAGGGGGACAGCAACTCGAACTAGCCAGTGACAAACAAAATAGTCCGTAAATATATATTTAATATATGTATATTTTGATATAAGTAAGATTTTTATGAAAAAATGAATTAAATATATATTTACGGGCATAATTTCAAGGAAGATGATATTTTTAATTTCATGATTCTAGCATATTTTATGTTAATATTAAGGGCATGTAAAGAAAATATTTTTGGGAAGTTGATGTGAATTGTGGCACTTATGTTCAGGAGCCTACGGATCCCCATTTTAAGGTTGGGTGAAGTGGCATAAGAGGCGTAGGGAATCCCCGTGTTAAGGTTGGGTGAACCTTGCCGCCGCGTACGTTGGTTTATAGATTGATCAATCATTTATGTTTATGGTCACACTTCACTGATATGACCCACAAAAAATGATTTTTATGTTTATGACATGTCAATGCTTATGTTATGTATTATGTTACGTATTATGTTATGATTTAGATTGCGACGCATTTTATGCATACGATTTTACGATCATGCATGCATTAGAATCCTCAGGTTATTTTTATATACGTTATGTGCTTGCATGTGGTTTTATTTAGTTGTACTCGTTATTAAAGGTAGAGCATGCTGGACCTTTAGGCTCACTAGATCTAAATGGTGTGCATGTGAGTTTTATGTTATTCAGGAGGTTGTGGTCCCGACTGGTGGTAAAGACCTCTGTGCAACCGTGGCGAGCTAGCACACCCGTGACCTTCGCCAGCTCTTGTTTTAGTTGATTTAGTTTATGATGAGATATTTTATGTATTGAGCTATTTTTCGCACATGTTTACCATTTCTCATTAGTTTGCATACTTTCGAGATTATAGTCGTTTGCATGGATTTTAACATGTTCGAGTTTTAAAACTTTTAAGATGCAATCGATTTTTATTATGCATTAAATTTTGTGAAAGTCTATTTTTAGTATAGATTCATATATGTATGGGCATATATGTAATATTATAAAAAAATTCGAGTAAGGGTCGTTTCAGATAGGGAAGAACATTGAAGTGTATGTGGATGACATCCTGGTCAAGACCCAAACAGCTGACCAGTTCATTACCGACCTGTACCAAAATTTTCAGACTTTGCGAGACTACCGATTGAAGTTAAATCCGAGAAAGTTAACATTTGGGGTACAAATCGGGAATCACGACACTGGCTTGATTCATAGCAAGATCGGCTGATAAAAGTTTTCCTTTCTTTAAAGCACTTAGGAAAACAAAAAGTTTCAAATGGGATGAACAAAGCGACCAGCTTTCCAAGAGTTGAATACATATTTGAAGGAGTTACCAATACTGAATAAGCTAGTCCAGGGGGAAGAGCTCTTCTTCTATTTGTCAGTCACTCCTCGAGCTGGCAGCTCAGTCCTGGTCAAGAAAGAAGGAATGAGACATTTGCCCGTCTACTTCGTTAGTCACGCCTTGAAGGGAGCAGAACTTAATTACATGACTCAAGAAAAATTGGCTTTGTCCCTTATCATTACGGCCAGGAAGTTGAGACCCTACTTCTTGTCACACCCGATCACTGTCCTTACTAATAATGCTATGGGGAAAATTGCTACCAACCCGGATGCATCAGGGAGGCTAATTAAGTGGATCACCAAATTAAGAGAGTATGACATAAAATTTGAGCCTAGAACTGCTATAAAAGCCCAAGCCCTAGCCGATTTTTTTGGCGGAAACTGTCCAAATGGAGCAAGAAGAACAATGGATGATATTCGTGGATAGGTCGTCTTGCCAAACAAGAAGTGGGGTCGGTATTGTGATAATCTCACCTTGGGGCGAGGATACCAACATCTCAATAAAGCTAGATTTTCGAGAGACCAATAATGAAGCAGAGTATGAGGCACTCTTGCTCGGACTCAAGGCGTCTCGGAATCTTGGAATTTCCAGAGCCTTCCTCTACTTGGACTCACAGTTAGCCATACAGCAGATCAATGGGAAGTTTGAGATCAAGAATGAAAAAAATGGTAAAATACGCTCGAGCATTGGATAAATCCAAAGACGAGTTTGTTGAGCTCACCATGGAGTTAATTCCGCGCTCTGAAAATGAGAAGGCTGATCACTTGGCTCTCCTAGCCAGCTATATGGGAGAGCTGCCCAAGCCCGGACTGAAAGGACGGGATCTTGTCTCTCAACTCGAAACTCTAGATGTCATAACAGAAGTGTTTGAGGGAGATTGGAGGTATGACATACATAGATACTTGACTAAAGAAGAGCTCCTGAGCGACACTAAGAAAGCTAAGGAAATTAAAAGAAGAACCTTACGCTTTGTCATGATTGATCGGATCCTTTTCAAATGGTCCTTCTCCCATCCTCTACTGAAATGTTTGGGACCGAATGAAGAAAATTATGTACTATGGGAGATTCACGAAGGGTGTTGTGGAAATCACTTAGGCAGTATAGCTTTGTCCAGAAAAGCCCTTCTAGCTGGTTTTTTTTGGCCCACTATGCGAAAAGACATGGCTGCATTAGTTAACTCATGCTAAAATTGTCAAAGGCATGTCAATTTTCAATGGAGGCCAGCAGAATGTATGAAGGCGGTTATGGTTGCTTGCCCTTTTAATCAATGGAGAATGGATATCGTCGGACCATTTCCTATCAGCACGGGTCAGAGGAAGTTTCTACTAGTGGTAGTTGACTATTTTTCTAAGTGAGTAGAGGAAGAGCCCTTAGCCAATATTACGGAAAAAGAAGTGTTGAATTTCTTATGAAAGAACATTGTGTGTCGATTTGGGATTCCGCATCGCTTGATATTGGATAATGGGAGGCAATTTTGCGGATCCAAAGTCCGGGCCTGATGAGAAGAAATGAAAATTGAACAGGTCTTCACGTCTGTCGCTTAACCGCAAGGAAATGGGCAAGTGGAAGTCACCAAAAGAACAATAGTTCAAGCACTAAAGGTTCGACTGGACACTTCCAAAGGAAAGTGGGTGGACGAGCTCCCATATGTGCTTTGGTCATATCGGACCACTACTCGGTCTGGGTCGGGGGAGACCCCTTACAACATGGTGTATGGAACAGAAGCAGTCCTCCCAGCGGAAATAGGGCAAGAGAGTGCTCGGATAATGGCGTATGGAGAAGGCAATAGAGAATTAAGGGCGATGGATTTAGACTTAGTTGAAGAAAGTAGAGCCCGAGCAGTGGTGAGAATGTCAGAATACCAAAAGAGAATGACTCGAGCTTACAACAAAAGAGTTCACCCAAGATTTTTCAGGAAGGAGATTTAGTTATGAGAAAGATCCAACACCATGGAGAAAGAGGAAAATTAGATGCCAAATATGAATGACCTTTCAAAGTGATAGGGAAAGCAGGAGTGACCACCTACTACCTAGAATATGCTCAAGGAAAGAAAGGAAAGAGGCCATGGAACTCCCAGCACTTGAAGAAATATTACGCATAGGAGCCCGAACAGAACTACTCCACTATCGAGCCCCATAGAGTAATGGGTTGTGAGTCATTTCATTAAATTTTTTTAGTTTTGTTATTAGTAGTAGCCAATGTCTTTTGTTATTATTCAATATTTGGAAACATGTTTTTGAGCCATTAATATAAAAGACATGTTTATGTCAAACGTAGAGTACTCAAAAGCCCGACCAAGCTCAGCACATACCACGCAATTCGTGGTCAAATTCAAAAGCCCAACCACTCGGCAACATGTAATTCCACGCAATTCGTGGTTATCTCAAAATCCCGACCACTCGGAAACATGTAATTTCACGCAATTCGTGGTTATCTCAAAAATACCGATCACTCGGCAACATGTAATTCCAAGTAATTCGTGGTTATCGCAAAATCCCGACCACTCGACAACATGTAATTCCATGCAATTCATGGTTATCTCAAAAACCGACCACTCGGCAACATGTAATTCCATGCAATTCGTGGTTATCTCAAAATCCCGACCACTCTGAAGCATGTAATTCCACGTAATTCATGGTTATCTGAAAAGCCCGACCACTCAACAACATGTAATTCCATGCAATTCGTGGTTATCTCAAAAGCCCGACCACTTCGAAACATGTAATTCCACGCAATTCGTGGCTATCTCAAAAGCCCGAAAAACTCGGAAATAATAAAGTCTCGATTGACTATCCTCCTTAAAATGTGTGTAAATCATAGGTTCCCGGACCTATCATATATTAGTACAGGGTTATCATTCATACTGTGCAGAATATATATCAGACCGGGCCTGTCATTATGACCAGCTCGGGAATAGGGTTCAATGTCTAGTTTGAGATTACGATTTATACTTGGTAAACTTTTGTTTTATTCCAGCTCGGGATTATGTTTTATACTTGGTAAAATTTTGTTTTATTCCAGCTCGGGAATATGGTTTATACTTGGTAAACTTTTGTTCAATTTCAGTCCGGGAATAATATTCATTTTCTAGTTCAGGAATCTTGTTTATACTTGGAAAAATTTAAGTTTTATTTCTAGCTCGGGAATATGGTTCAATTTTTGGTTCGGGAATTTTGTTTACCCTTGAAAAAATTTTGAGTTTTATTTCCAGCTCGGGAATTTGGTTTGAACTTGAGGGATTTCAGAATTTTAATTCCAGTTCGAGTCGGTTACCTATACTTAACCGATTTTATAGATGAGGATCGATCGGGCCTGTCATTTACACTTGGTCGGTTTTAATATTTGCAAGAAAATGTGATGATGTAGATTTTTTACCTCGGGTTCGGTCTGGTAGACTGGATCCTCCAAATCCTTTAGAAAGTGGGTCGGGTCGGGTATGGCGGAACTGCACAAGTAACAGCTAGGTCAAAGGGACGCCGAAGGTATTTTCGGCGTGACCCCTCCGATGCCTAAGTCAGTGTCTTGAAGGCAGAGGGTATGATTAATGCGAAAACTGAGAGATATAGGTGCGGGAATGTAAAAGTGAGTAATGAATAATGAATACAACCATAACAGTACCTGTATTTATAGGAGAAAATAGAATAAGTTACCTAGTAGAATTATAACATATCCTGGACTAGGACTCTTCATCCATTGGACCCTTCTTAAGTTTATCTCTATCTTGTGAATATTTGAGAAGATTCATACTTATCTCACATGTATCAGAGTCTCACTCGAATTATAAAATAGATGCGTACGGCATACTCGGCCCAGCCCTGGTCGGCCCATAAATACCAGTCCTGGTCATATCTAGCAGACCCATTATAATCGGGCTCGGGTTGAAATATTTTCTCGGGGTAACAATAGTACCTCCCGAACGGGTCTAAAAGAAGAATGAAGTTAGACTAAGAATTTAATCCGAACCCCGATCTATGCATGTGTCATTCGACCAGTTCAGAATTTAATTCATGCAATGTGTTTCTTTTGAACGGTCTAGATCAGGATCCGCGTGATGTGTTTTTAGTGAACGGCTCAGATGTCCTCTGACGGTTCTTTTCCCGAAGCCAAAAAAACATGGCTTGTCCCGTCCCGAGCCGTAGATCATGTTAAAAATTAACGGTCCAGATCGATTCTCCACCTCTATATATATACTAGGCGGTAAAAATTTATTTTTTCACCTTTCACTCTTGTACTGTTACGCTGCAAAAATTTCAAGAGCAGCCCGACCCGGACTACTGCTTCTGTCTTGTTTGTGTCACTCCCGAGCTACAAATCTTTCACCTGTAAGTCCTACCGTCCTTATACTAGGTTGATTAATATGTCCTCCCCAGACGAGACTTCTGTTCGGGAAATAGTAGCCTTTTTTGAAGCATCCAATTCTCCTTCTAACAACCCCGAGCCCTCCGATTCCAATAATCCAAGCTCAGAGCTGGATCTGTCGGAGACTAGTATTGAAAAATTAAAGCGATTGCACAAACTCAGGTCGGATGAAGCCCGATTATCTGCCAAAGGGAAACAATGGTATGAAGTCCTGGCCTCCCATCTAAGTCCAGACCTAGGTCCCCTCATTAGGGAGAAATCGGGAATGCCCGATATCTATGATCTTATAATCCCGGGCCGTAAAGACCGGGCTCACAGACCCCCTCCTAATTTCTTGAGCTTCAGCCTAGATCAAATCAAGATGGGTTTAAGATTTCCAGTCGTGAACTGCATTTCCTACTTATGTCAATACTTTTGTGTGTGCCCGAGTCAATTATCCCCGAACTCTTTTAGTTCAATTCTATCATTAGGTGTACTTTTCTGTTTCTTCCGGATTCACTTAGACATAGGAAATTTCATTTACTTCTTGCAAATTAAGAAAACCGCCCCGGGCCGCTTCTATATTTCCATCCGACCCGAATACCCCTTTCTGAAGGGTAAGCCTAGCTCGCACAAAGGCTGGACAAACAGATACTTTTTTATCAACCCCAACCAGCCATGGGAATGCCGGTCTAACTGGGCTATGAACTTTACCAGTCCTGAACTGCCAGCTTTACCTACTCACAACTTTACCAATTTTATCAATACCATGTCTGCGCAAACTTTTGATATTGAGAGCCTGATTGAGGAGGATCTGCTCTGTCATTATGGCTTCAGTGGGAAGGGAGTAGAGATCCAAGGCGATGTAGGTAGTACCCCTGCACCCGTGCTATCCTTATCTTAGACTGATTCCCCTTATGCCTTTGATTTACCGTATTTTTATATATGTATATATTTTTTTTTATTTTTAGACGACAAGATCAAATCTGCCGCTATGCCTGCCAACTTCAGAGCTGCACTGAAGAACTTGAAGAGGAAGAAAACAGAGGACAGTGAGGCCAGAACTCATCCCGAACCTCCTCCCACTGAACAGTCAAAAAAGAAAGCTTCCAAAACCAAGGAAAAACCCAGCACCAATCTTCCCGAGCTTGAGCAGCCATCCATGGTTTCCTCGTCCCGAGCACGTGGCAAAGAACCCATAATAGAGTTCGGGTCCCTACCTGACGCTGAACCTCAGGGAATGCCCGATCAGCCCGGGGTCCCAGAGATGTCATTCTTCTCGAAGCCCGACCCCCAAGGGTGCCTAGGCATAATGCAGAACCTGATTTCTCGTTCTGATTTAAAAATCCTTCAAGGAGTGCCTACCTTGGAAGCTGAACAGAACTTCGCTCTTGCATCCCTGCAGGTATATTGCATTTTTCGATCTTACATTGTATACGGAGCTGTCATGTACCGAGCTGGGTTTTAACCTTCATGTTTTCACAGGCTCTAGCTTGGGGAGGGGAGATCACCAGCCGAGCTTTCAAAGACCGGGAGGAACACAACCTGAACCAGGAGGCCTTCGTTGCTCGGATTTCTGAGCTCACACGAAAAACCCGGGAAATGAAGGCTGATCATGATGAAAAGGTGACCGAGATGAGGGTGGAGATTGAATCCACACGGGATGCTCTGGAGGTTGCTCATAAAAAGACTGCGGAGCTGGAAGTGGATAAGATTGAACTAAAGAACCAAGTACGGGCCCTGACTCGGGAACTTGAGGCTGCGAAGGAGGTCGGGAAAAGAGAATTCTTGAATTCCGCCGATTTTGCTAACGCCGTAGCTGAGAAGGCGGCTACTTTCTTTGATGAGGGTTTCAAGGGGTGCTTAGCCCAGTTCAGGGCTAATGGGTACTCAGAAACCGAGCACCCCGCCCTTTTCCTAGATTGTACCAAGGCTCTAGATGACATGCCCGATGAAGACTCGGAGGAGGCCGAGCAAGAGAGGCCGGACGATCCCGATCAGAGCTCAAAGTCACAGGATGCCCCCGCCCTTTGATTATTTGTATAAATATTGTTTAAAAACATGATCTAAATGGTAGACCCTGCGAGGTCATTGACTTCGGTTGTTGCCCAGGTAGGGCTGATACATTGTTTACTCTTTCACATATGAATGTTTTTGCCCAGTTCAGGTTTATTTAAGAATTTTCCTTTTCTAACATGGTTTTACTGTTATAAATGTGCATGCAAATCCAGCCACAAAATTTATCAAGTATAAATCCTTTAAGGGCCCGACCTACATATATATCCGGACTGGTTGAATTCCAGTTGAGTCAAACTTCACCGTGTAAATTACTGAAAGCCCGTACTAAATATACCCGGACTGGCTGGATGACAAAACCACACCCTTAAAAATTTTAAGGACTTATCCTATATGCGCTCGGACTGGCTGAATCAAGTCATAATTAATCCAGTGTATCCCTAAAACCCGAGCTATATGTACCCTGACTGGATGAGTGAGAATTGAATTCCGACCTTCAAGGGTGCCTGGACATAATGCAGAACTTGATTTCTCGTTCTGATTTAAAAATCCTTCAAGGAGTGCCTACCTTGGAAGCTGAACAGAACTTCGCTCTTGCATCCCTGCAGGTATATTGCATTTTTCGATCTTACATTGTATACGGAGCTGTCATGTACCGAGCTGGGTTTTAACCTTCATGTTTTCACAGGCTCTAGCTTGGGGAGGGGAGATCACCAGCCGAGCTTTCAAAGACCGGGAGGAACACAACCTGAACCAGGAGGCCTTCGTTGCTCGGATTTCTGAGCTCACACGAAAAACCCGGGAAATGAAGGCTGATCATGATGAAAAGGTGACCGAGATGAGGGTGGAGATTGAATCCACACGGGATGCTCTGGAGGCTGCTCATAAAAAGACTGCCGAGCTGGAAGTGAATAAGATTCAACTAAAGAACCAAGTACGGGCCCTGACTCGGGAACTTGAGGCTGCGAAGGAGGTCGGGAAAAGAGAATTCTTGAATTCCGCCGATTTTGCTAACGCCGTAGCTGAGAAGGCGGCTACTTTCTTTGATGAGGGTTTCAAGGGGTGCTTAGCCCAGTTCAGGGCTAATGGGTACTCAGAAACCGAGCACCCCGCCCTTTTCCTAGATTGTACCAAGGATCTAGATGACATGCCCGATGAATACTCGGAGGAGGCCGAGCAAGAGAGGCCGGACGATCCCGATCAGAGCTCAAAGTCACAGGATGCCCCCGCCCTTTGATTATTTGTATAAATATTGTTTAAAAACATGATCTAAATGGTAAACCCTGCGAGGTCATTGACTTTGGTTGTTTAAAGTCCACCTCAGTGGCCCACATCAGTGGAATTCAAAGTCCAGGCAGGTCTGGAACCCAAAGTCCACCTCAGTGTCCCACATCAGTGAAAATCAAAGCCCAGGCAGGTCTGGCACCCAAAGTCCACCTCAATGGCCCACATCAGTGGAATTCAAAGCCCAGGCAGGTCTGGAACCCAAAGTCCACCTCAGTGGCCCACATCAGTGGAATTCAAAGCCTAGGCAGGTCTGGCACCCAAAGTCCACCTCAATGGCCCACATCAGTGGAATTCAAAGCCCAGGCAGGTCTGGCACCCAAAGTCCACCTCAGTGGCCCACATCAGTTGAATTCAAAGCCCAGGCAGGTCTGGCACACAAAGTCCACCTCAGTGGCCCACATCAGTGGAATTCAAAGCCCAGGCAGGTCTGGCATATAAAGTCCACCTCAGTGGCCCACATCAGTGGAATTCAAAGCCCAGGCAGGTATGGCACCCAAAGTCCACCTCAGTGGCCCACATCAGTGGAATTCAAAGCCCAGGCAGGTCTGGCACTCAAAGTCCACCTCAGTGGCCCACATCAGTGGAATTCAAAGCCCAGGCAGGTCTGGCACCCAAAGTCCACCTCAGTGGCCCACATCAGTGGAATTCAAAGCCCAGACAGGTCTGGCACTCAAAGTCCACTTCAGTGGCACGCAAGGACCACATCAAGCCCAGGCAGTTCTGGCACACAAAATCCACCTCAGTGGCCCACCAATGGAATTCAAAACCCAGACAGGTCTGGTGCTTAAAATTAGTAATTAGCAATACTAACACCCACATTTTGCTGGGTAATTGAAAATCCTAGTATGATTCAAGCTCGAGGGTCACAGGAGAGTTTAAAGAGCTTAGAAAAGGTACTAATTTGCATCCAACTAGTCCAGGATATGTTATAATTCTACTAGGTAACTTATTCTATTTTCTCCTATAAATACAGGTACTGTTATGGTTGTATTCATTATTCATTACTCACTTTTACATTCCCGCACCTATATCTCTCAGTTTTTGCATTAATCATACCCTCTGCTTTCAAGACACTGACTTAGGCATCGGAGGGGTCACGCCGAAAACACCTTCGGCATCCCTTTGACCTAGCTGTTACTTGTGCAGTTCCGCCATACCCGACCCGACCCACTTTCTAAAGGATTTGGAGGATCCATTCTACCAGACCGAACCCGAGGTAAAAAATCGACATCATCAATTGACGCCGTCTGTGGGAATTTGAAAAAAAGAGTTTCGATGGCTAATCAGAATGGAAATCACCCAAATTTAGAGGAGTTAGTAACTCAGGCTGTTCAGAGGGCTTTGGCGGAAAGAGATGAGGCCAACCCTCCGCACCCCGATCATAATGCCCACCTCGAGGAGATCAAAAAGTTGAAGGAGGAGATGGAGCAGTTAAGGAAGAAGCAGGCCGGGTACCTAGCTACCACAACCAGAAACATTCCTTTTACTCAGGAGATATTGGACGCCGACCTCCCCAATCAGTTCAAATTGCCTCATGTTGGGGAGTATGATGGCAAAGGGGATCCTGAAGACCATTTGGCACGCTTTGAGAATGCAGCTCTGTTGCATAAATATTCTGATCAAATTAAGTGCCGGTCTTTCCTTACTACTCTCATAGGACCAGCACAGCAATGGTTCAATATGCTACGTCCTGGGGAGATCAAGGAGTTCAAGGATTTTAGCAAATCCTTTTTGCATCACTTTGCTAGCAGCAAAAAGCATCCTACCACTACTTTCAGCCTATTTGCAACCAAGCAACGAGAACATGAAAATTTGAGAGCATACATCTGCAGGTTTAGTGCCTTGGCTCTCGAGGTACCCATGGCTACTCCAGACCTGCTCATCAGTGCCTTCATGCAAGGGCTGGATACAAAAAATTTTCTTAAATCTCTAATAAAGAGGCCGCCAGAAACATATGAAGAATTACTTGCCAGAGCTGAAAAATATGTCAACATGGAAGAGATACAGGTTTCGCGGGCAGCTGTGAAGAGGGAACGACCAAAAAGTCCAAAGAACAATAGGTTTCCAAACAATAATTCAGGGATGGGACAGCCATTCCGACCTGCATTGTTGGGAGAATTCACCTCTTTTACTCCTTTACGCATGAGTAAAGTCCGAGCGCTACAAATTTGTGACGATCGAAAACTCACACAAAGGCCTCCGTGGACGGAAAATGGACCCCGAAACAGGCAATCAGATAAATATTGTCACTTTCATAATGAATATGGGCATACTACAGAAGACTGCCGACAATTAGATCAGGAGATTGAGAGGATAATACAACAACATTCTGAAATAAAAAATATTTTGATCCGACAAGAGGGGTACCGTCCGAAAAGGAAACAACGAGGAAGATCGAGACAGAGAGCCAGGACTACTCCTCCTCAGGAGGATTTCAATCGCCCAAATCAGGACCAGCCTAGGGATGACCGAGCTCATCAAAGACCGGCTCCGCCTGCTCGGGGAATTATCAATATGATTTCAGGAGGCCCTACTGATGGAGATTCCAATCGAGCTAGGAAAACTAGCAGCCAAAAATTAGTAAATATGGAAATTGACAATCAAATTGTCAACATTGGCCCGACCCTTTCTTTTGGGCCGGATGATTTAAAAGGGGTTGCTAACAACCATAATGATGCACTGGTAATAAGGGCCATGGTAGCGAATTACGATGTGGCCCGGATATTTGTGGATTCAGGCAGTTCTTTCAATGTCCTATTTCAAGAAGCTATCAATCAAATGGACCTGGGACAGTATAGAATAGAGCCCGTTGTCACATCACTCTTTGGTTTCACGGGTCATGCAATCCGGCCTGTGGGGTTAGTACACCTGCCCCTAACTCTTGGGAAAGGCAACGGTCGCAAGACCAGGATTGTGAGTTTTATTATAGTAGACGCTCCGTCTGCCTATAACGCTATACTGGGTAGACCTGCCATGACCACTTTCATGGCCGTCGCATCAGCTCTGCATCAGAAAATTAAGTTCCCAGTGGGTAATCAGGTCGGTGAGGTGCAAGGTGATCAAGTTATTGCACGAAAGTGTTATGTGGAGGAAGTCAGAATAGAGCAAAAAGTAGCCAGGACTGATAATGTTGACAGACCTGGATTTGCTGGCATGGAAAAAGTCAACTTGATAGAAGACACATCTGTCAGCGCTGAAGAAGAAATTGAAGAAATAATTATCTCTCCTCCTTCGGGGATGGTAAAAATTGCCCGTACCCTTGAAGCAGAGGTGAAGCAACTACTACTAGAATGCTTGCAAAAAAATAAAGACGTTTTCGCGTGGTCAGTTTCAGACCTGGTAGGGGTCCATCGGGAAATCGCAGAGCACAAGCTCAATGTAATAAAGGGCTGTCGCCCTATTATTAAAAAAAAAAGGCACTTCGGTCCTGAAAAAGATGCAGTAATAAAGGAGCAGGTGGACGAGTTACTCAGGGCTAGGCATATTGAAGAAATCCACTTCCCGACCTGGTTGTCTAACATAGTCTTAGTCCCGAAATCTTCGGGAAAATGACGTATGTGTGTAGATTTTTGAGATTTGAATAAAGCATGCCCTAAAGATTGCTACCCCCTACCTAGAATAGACCAGCTTGTCAATTCCACTGCAGGGCATGAATTACTTAGCTTTTTGGATGCTTACCAAGGATATCACCAAATTCCCTTGGCAAAAGAAGACAAAGACAAGGTCAGTTTTTTCACATCAACAGGAACCTATTCCTATGTGGTCATGCCGTTTGGACTCAAAAACACAGGGGCTACATACCAAAGGTTAATGGATAGAGTATTCGAGCAGCAAATTGGGAAAAATATCGAGGTCTATGTAGATGATATCCTGGTCAAGACTCGTACTGCGGACCAGTTCATTACCGACCTAACTCAAACTTTTCAGACTTTAAAGCACTATCGGCTTAAGCTAAACCCCAGCAAGTGTACTTTTGGAGTCCGAGCTGGAAAGTTTCTGGGTTATATGGTTACAAGAATGGGAATCGAAGCTAATCCCGAAAAGGTCCAAGCCATCATTACTATGAGCTCCCCCAAGAATATACAGGAAGTACAGAGACTAACAGGAAGAATTACAGCATTGGCTCGGTTTATAAGCAGATCAGCAGATAAAAGCCTTCCTTTCTTTAAGGCACTACGAAAAACGAAAAATTTCGAATGGGATGATGATAGTGAGAAAGCTTTCCAGGACTTGAAGGCTTACTTACAGCAGTTGCCCGTGCTGAATAAGCCTATCCAAGGGGAAGAATTGTTCTTATATCTGGCGGTGACCAACCGAGCAGCCAGTTCAGTCCTAGTCAGGAAGGACGGAATAAATCATCAGCCTGTGTACTTTGTGAGTCATGCCTTGAAGGGAGCTGAACTCAACTATTTAACGCAGGAAAAACTAGCCTTAGCTTTAGTTATCACTGCGAGAAAATTGCGTCCTTATTTTTTGTCACACCGCATCACGGTGCTCACCAACAGCGTTTTGGGAAAAATTGCAGCTAATCCAGATGCATCAGGGAGACTTATCAGATGGATCACATAATTGAGTGAGTATGACATCAAATTCGAGCCCCGGACAGCCATAAAAGCTCAAGCCCTAGCTGATTTCTTAGCAGAGACAGTACAACTAGAACAAGAAGAATTATGGAAGATTTTCGTAGATGGGTCATCATGTCAGTCCGGATGCGGGGCTGGAATTGTGATCATCTCACCTTGGGGGGAAGAAACTAATATTTCAATCAGGTTAGACTTCAAGGCCTCGAACAATGAAGCAGAATATGAGGCATTATTGCTCGGGCTCAAAGCAGCACGAAACTTGGGCATCTCCCGAGCTAATCTGTATTCCGATTCCCAATTAGCAATCCAACAGAGCAACGGAAGATTTGAATGTAAAGATGAGAAGATGTTGAGATATATCAAAGCATTAGACAAAGCCAGAGAAGGGTTCACCGAATTGAACTTAGAGCTCATCCCCCGGGCTAAAAATATGAAGGCAGACCACTTGGCCCGCTTAGCCAGTGCTCTGAGTAACCGATCTGATACCATTGTCGCAGGTCGGGTACTTGTTTCGCAACTAGAAACTCTGGATGAAATTATAGCTCAGGTACCTGAAGGAGACTGGCAATATGATATGCACAAGTATCTAGTCAAGAAAGAATTACCGAGTGATAATAAGAAAGCAAAGAAAGTTAAGAGAAGGGCTCTCCGTTTCATCGTGATCGATCAAATTCTGTTTAAACGATCTTTCTCTCAGCCTTTGTTAAAATGTTTGGGTCCTGATGAGGCCAATTATGTCTTACGAGAAATTCATGAAGGGTCTTGTGGCAGTCACCTGGGCAGTCTGGCCCTAGCTCGAAAAGCACTTTTGGCAGGATTCTTCTGGCCAACCATGCGGAAAGACTCAGCAGATCTGGTTAATTCTTGTTATAATTGCCAGAGACATGCTAACCTACAATGGAGACCGGCAGAATACATGAAGGCAGTGGTGGCTGCTTGTCCTTTCGATCAATGGGAAATGGATATTGTGGGGCCATTCCCTGTTAGCACAGGACAAAGAAAATTTTTGTTGGTCGCAGTCGATTATTTTTCCAAGTGGGTTGAAGCCGAGCCCTTAGCCAAAATTACAGAAAATGAAGTGCTCAATTTTCTATGGAAAAATATAGTGTGCCGCTTTGGAATCCCTCGCAGGTTGGCATCAGATAATGGGAGACAGTTCTGTGGATCCAAAGTTCGGGCATGGTGCCAGGAAATGAAGATCGAACAAGCTTTCACCTCTGTAGCATACCCTCAAGGGAATGGACAAGTCGAAGTTACCAACAGAACGATAGTCCAAGCCCTTAAGACACGTTTGGATGCAGCCAAGGGCAAGTGGGCAGACGAGCTCCCTTCAGTATTGTGGTCTTACCGAACTACAACTCGATCCGGTACGGGTGAAACCCCTTTCAGCATGGTGTATGGGACTGAAGCTGTCCTCCCAGCAGAGATCGGACAAGAGAGTGCCAGGATCATGGCATACGGCCCAAACAATCAAGAACTACGAGCAATGGATTTGGACTTACTTGAGAAGCACAGGTCCCGATCTGCAATTAGGCTCGCAGCCTATCGCAAACGAATGACCCAGGCCTATAACAAAAGAGTATACCCTAAGGTTTTCCAGGAGGGAGATCTGGTTATGCGAAAGATACAACATCCAGGGGAAAGAGGAAAGCTAGAGGCCAAGTATGAAGGCCCATTCAAGGTGATAGGAAAAGCTGGCATAGCTGCATATTACTTGGAAGATGCCCAAGGAAAGAGGGGTAAAAGGCCATGGAATGCTCAACACATGAAAAAATACTATCCCTAATAGCTCAGCTCGGGCCTCATCATGCTATAGCTCCCTAAGCTGGATAACCACTTAGTCATTCTCTTTTTGCTATTTATTTTTCAATCTTTTGCAAAATGTCAGTCCTGGTTTATTTACTTTACGGTCAGTCCTGTTTGGCGTCAATTTTTGGGAACAATTTAAATGCAAAAGTCAATTTTGTTTTATGGAACCTATCACTCAAAGTCCACCTCAGTGGCCCACGTCAGTGGAATTCCAAGCCCAGGCAGGTCTCGCACCCAAAGTCCACCTCAGTGGCCCACATCAGTGGAAATCAAAGCCCAGGCAGGTCTGGCACCCAAAGTCCACCTCAGTGGCCCACATCAGTGGAATTCAAAGCCCAGACAGGTCTGGCACACAAAGTCCACCTCAGTGGATGTCCTCAGTGGCCCACATCAGTGGAAATCAAAGCCCAGGCAGGTCTGGCATATAAAGCCCACCTCAGTGGAATTCAAAGCCCAGGCAGGTCTGGCACCCAAAGTCCACCTCAGTGGCCCACATCAGTGAAAATCAAAGCCCAGGCAGGTCTGGCACCCAAAGTCCACCTCAGTGGCCCACATCAGTGGAATTCAAAGCCCAGGCAGGTCTGGCACCCAAAGTCCACCTCAGTGGCCCACATCAGTGGAATTCAAAGCCCAGGCAGGTCTGGCACCCAAAGTCCACCTCAGTGGCCCACATCAGTGGAATTCAAAGCCCAGGCAGGTCTAGCACCCAAAGTCCACCTCAGTGGCCCACATCAGTGGAATTCAAAGCCCAGGCAGGTCTGGCACACAAAGTCCACCTCAGTGGCCCATATCAGTGGAATTCAAAGCCCAGGCAGGTCTGGCATATAAAGTCCACCTCAGTGGCCCACATCAGTGGAATTCAAAGCCCAGGCAGGTCTGGCACCCAAAGTCCACCTCAGTGGCCCACATCAGTGGAATTCAAAACCCAGGCAGGTCTGGCACTCAAAGTCCACCTCAGTGGCCCACATCAGTGGAATTCAAAGCCCAGGCAGGTCTGGCACCCAAAGTCCACCTCAGTGGCCCACATCAGTGGAATTCAAAGCCCAGGCAGGTCTGGCACTCAAAGTCCACTTCAGTGGCACGCAAGGACCACATCAGTGGAACTAAAAGCCCAGGCAGTTCTGGCACACAAAATCCACCTCAGTGGCCCACCAATGGAATTCAAAACCCAGACAGGTCTGGTGCTTAAAATTAGTAATTAGCAATACTAACACCCATATTTTGCTGGGTAATTGATAATCCTAGTATGATTCAAGCTCGAGGGTCACAGGAGAGTTTAAAGAGCTTAGAAAAGGTACTAATTTGCATCCAACTAGTCCAGGATATGTTATAATTCTACTAGGTAACTTATTCTATTTTCTCCTATAAATACAGGTACTGTTATGGTTGTATTCATTATTCATTACTCACTTTTACATTCCCGCACCTATATCTCTCAGTTTTCGCATTAATCATACCCTCTGCTTTCAAGACACTGACTTAGGTATCGGAGGGGTCACGCCGAAAACACCTTTGGCGTCCCTTTGACCTAGCTGTTACTTGTGCAGTTCCGCCATACCCGACCCGACCCACTTTCTAAAGGATTTGGAGGATCCATTCTACCAGACCGAACCCGAGGTAAAAAATCGACATCATCAAAATGGAAATACAAGAACACAGTTAAAAATAATGCATTAATTTATCGTAGGCTGGGAAATTACGAGGAGGAAATAAACGACCACGCAGGGTCCCGATCAGAAAATGTGTTTAAGAAAAATGAAATAAATACAAGGATAATGAAAGGTGAGCTATGGGGCAGCAGCATCCTTCAGCTTGGGATCCTCCTCCTCCCCGGACTTTTCTTCATCATCGGGCATGTCATCTAGAGCCTTAGCAAAGTCCAGAAAGGTGGTAGGATTCTCGGCCTCTGAATATCCATAATTGGCTCGGAATTGAGGCAAACAACCCTTGAATCCCTCGTCAAAAAAGACTGCTACCTTGACTGCCACGAGATCGGAAAATTCCGAGGAGTCCAGAAATTCTTTTTGCTAGTCTTCTTGGCCTCCACGGCCTCCTCAACCTCCTTAGTCATGGCCCAGAGTGCCTTTTCCAAGTCGGAGATCTGCTTGTTGGCCTCTTCTAAAGCGTCCTAGTTTGACTCTATCTCAGCTCTCATGCTGGCCACTTCTTCGCCATGCTCGAACTGAAGGTTGCGCATCCATTGCGTCAACTCGTTAATTCTCTTTGCAATGGCATCTTGGCTCAGGGAATTATCAGTACGGTCTTTCATGGCTCGAGCAGTGATTTCACCGGCCCAAGATAGAGTCTGTAAAAGGAAAATATGCTAAGTCAAGAAGAAAGAGATCGAAGTGCATATTAGGAAAGTGAAGGGTATAACACAATACCTATATGAAGCTCAAGGCAAAAGACTGCTCAACCTCGTGGTCCGTGGCGGTGATATGAGTTCTTGTTGTACGAAAAGCAAATACGATTATATTGAATCGCACCCTCAGTTAAATAACAAAAAGAAATCAAAGAATTTTCTCGATCTTGAAACAAGTAACAAACTTTAGAAAATCCACCTTTAGTTTACAACAAAACTAGAAATAGAAATTCACGAAATAAACAATTGATCTCGACGAAACCTTCAGAAAACTTGTTTCTGAAAATCCACGAAGAAGAACAATCAAAAAATGCCACAAATTTATGAACTCTGATAAGTTTGATTTTTGAAATAAAGCTAAAAAGCCTTAAACAAAATTCTAGAGAGAATTTTAGTTTGAATAATCAAAATATGAGTTGTATTCTATTCAATAATGAATGTCTTTATTGTATTTATAATAAAACTACAAAATAATTAAAAATAGCTCAAAATAATGAAAAAGATATCAAAAGATATCATCGAAAAGTTTCCTAGTATGCTTAAAACACTCAAAATAGGTAAAAAATATCAACTATAAATTTAGCGCTGATTGAAAGGCAACCCAGTGTTCTTCACCTTGCTTTTTAGTTTCTTTTTGCGTAGTTTTATTTTTATTTCTATTTGATTTTTGTTCTTTCCCATGCCAGTTGGCCATGAATTCCGATTCGCCCAGTCTGCTACTGTCACCTCAAAAGATGTCGTTGCTAGAGCGTAAAGAGGAAGAGAATGATGGAGATGCCAGTGAATTAACCAGGGGAGTTTCAATTTTCATTTTCATTCTATTTTTGTTGTTTGTCTTGCATTTTTTCTTTGTTTGTGCATACTGTTTGTGTTTCTAGAGCATTGAGGGTAATGGTTTGGATAAGTATGGGGGGTATTGTTTAATTACGTTTTATTTAGTTGATCATTGTGTTTTGCATTCATATGGTTTAGTTCATTGCATATAGTTTGTATTCATGCATCTCATTATGTTTTGTGTTTGTGTTGTGTGAATAAGTAGAATGATGACTGTTGGCCGATGATGATAGAGTTGTGAAAAAAAAATTTGTTTTTGAGAAAATGTTGCTTTTGATTGAACATGAGAAACTGTTGGTTAAATTGTGAATCATTTTAAGCACACATGTTAGACTAGTGTAGTGTAGCGAAGTAATTGATGAAGTTCGTGTCTGCTTGACCATTGCACGACAATAGGTGTTTGTTGATCATGATAGTATCTTTGGATTCTTGATGGTTTTATGACATTGCATGTATGATCTTGGGCGCACCTAAAATTTTTTGCCAAAATTCTTTGAAAAAAAATTAATTATTTTAACTCCATCCGGGTTATGAGTAAGGGATTGAAATCATAATCCCTTGTTTTTGACTAAGTATGCGGAGTCCACGGGGTTAAAAAAATTGAAAATTTTAAAATAACAATTCCATCCGGGCTTGGAAAATGATTGAAATTCTAATCATTCTTCCATAGCTAAGTTTGCGGGCTTAATGGGATTGTAGCTCCATCCGGGCTATAGACGAGGGGATTGAAATTCTAATCCTATCATAGTTATAGATAAGTCTGCGGGCAATTATTGGGGCTTAAGAAAAAACTAGGTGTAAAATCCGGAGGTGTGCAATTAATCTCAAGAAAGTCCATGTTTTTGTTTGGGATTGTTGAGATGAAGGAGTGCTGGATTGTGACACTTGCACTGAATTGTCATAGGTCGCTAAGCATTCTTAGTACAGATTCTTTTGAATTTGCATGAAACTGGAATGACATGACACACACACATGTTTACGTTAAACTAACGGTGCATTGTGGTCAATCAAAAGTAATTGTGGTTTTAGTTGTTGAAGTTGGAACTTATCGGAGGCTATGTTGTTCATGATTTATTCCTTACTTATGTCGTTTTTTGCATATTGTTTTTGCATGTCTTGCTTGAGGGCGAGCAAAAGTTAAGTATGGGGGTGTTGATAAGTGCATTTTATATGCATTATATTGTGATATTTTTATGTTTATTGTGCATGCGTTCATGTTATTTTATTTATGTTTTTGTGCATTTTAGCTTCACATCATTCCCTTGCTTTATGTACAAAAGATGATGGAAACTCAGCGTTTTTTGTGAAGAAGAACGCTATTGCGATGTCCCAAAGGAAGATGAGTTGTTGCGCATTACGTGAGATGTGAAGAATTTGGAGTGTTCGTGCATTGGAGAAAGTTTGCAAGAATGAAGAGGAGCAGCAGCTGCACCAGCCTTAAAGAATGAAGATGTGCAGATGAGCTGCACTATTGGCTGAGGAAATAGCGCGATCGCGCTATGGAAGGGCACAAGAGGATGTTCTATCACGCATGGTGAAGGGCGCATGATGAGGCGCTATCGCGCAAAAAAAAAAGGGCAATTGCGTGTTGGCCTGTGCTGTGATGGTTTCTCGAGGCAGAAACGTTCTCGCTTGAGCGCACTTTGTTCTCGCTCGAGCGAGAAATATGGGGTCAGGAATTTTTTGGAGCGGAGAGTTGCTCGCTCGAGCGAGCCGCACGGGTAGACTTTTTATAATTGGAAACTCTTGCTCGGGAAGGATATTATCTTTTGCATATCTTTGGACGTATAAATAGGCTTTTTAGCATCAGATTAAGGGTTTCAGAATGCAGACAACACAAGGGAGGCGACTACTACAACTTGGGAGAGAAGATTTCTCTTTTGTTCTTATTTTCTTCTTTTTATTTTTTGTTCATGATTAAAAACATTGTTTGAATCATGATTTCGTTTATGGAGTAGTTTTTCTTTTAGATCAAGGCCACGTGATTGGGCCGGACAAATTTATGTAGAAACCTTGGATGTTTATTTGGGATTTTTCAGACTTGATTTTATTTTATTGATTGTCAGATTTATATTTGTCTTGTGAATAGCCTGATCAACTGTTTGCTTGCATGTTAATCGGTCCTAAGTCGACATAGGAGGGATTGATTTTGATCACTTTGATAATCTACACATGATAAAACCAACTAGAAATAGAATTCGGTTTCAGTGTGCGGTTTAAGTGTTAACTGAATTTTTACAAATATTTAATGCCTTCAAATTTTATTAGAATTACGAAAGATTAATCCGTCAATATTTGAGTAGGTTTGATTGTTCTAGAAATAGACCTTTGAACAAGATAGGAGAATTTCCGTTATCTAAGATTAAATCTGAGTCTTGAATCGAATACATGTTACATGTTTTGTCCGGTACCTACGTGTGTCCTTGATCGAGCTTTTCCTATATCTGAAGTTAATCCAAAATTCTTGCTGCCTTCTTATTGAGTTAAATTTTATTTTTAATTTAATTTCTTAGTTAAAATCTGAAAATTCATCACTTTTATTGGTTAGTCTAGATTAAGTATAAATAATTATATTTTTGTACTCATTCATATACAGTCCCTGTAGGTTCGACATCTGGACCTTTGTCCACTTTACTATTACTTGACCTGGTACGCTTGCCAGTAGATTTTTATCCCACCGATTTAAGCGGTTAGCGACCAAAATCGCTTTCAAGGCATTTTTGAGTTCAATTTTAGAATTTTCCAAAATTTTGAATTTTTAAACCCGAACTAGTAAAACCCAATTTAATATTTTAATTTGAGATCTTCAAACTTGGTATTTTAAAGGTGCAAGTAAATTTAGGACCATAAGTTGCTTAAGTTGTGCAGCAATTTTTAAAAGTAAGTAGCACCTTTTTAAATCTCACACACCCACCTATGCATACATACACCTATACACACACACACGTATACTCAAACTTAAATCACAACACAAAAATAAACCCAATCCCACAAAATCCCCCCACCCTCTCACGCGTCTCTCATTCTCTCAAGAAATCTCACCATCGCTCTTCACCTCCAGCCCTTTTACTGTTGTCGCAGCCATCGTTCACCCACCGCCGTCGCTGGAGCTTGCACTTGGGAAGATGGTTCAGCTGCTGTTCGTGGGTTTAGCTCATTTCCATCTTCATTTATTTGGGTTTTTGAAACATTTATAAAATAGGCAAGAATATGGCTTCATTTGGCCCCAAATAAATTATTATGACATGTGTTTTTCTTGGGTATGTGTATTTCGAATTTTTCTGAAATATTAGGGAGTATATTTCAAAATTTTCAGATTAATATCGGCCACATTCATGTTTATATTGATCAATTGTGGTATTGTATTGATCGAAATGAGTGGAGTTGGGAGTTTGATTCATGTCTCCATTGTTGCCCAAATTTTTTCGAAATTTTCCTAATATTTGGAGCATGCTATGTTCTATTTCTTTGTGTTTTATGGATGGTGATTAGGAGCTACCATGGTTGAGAATGTAGCTCACATGGTAGTGCTTAGGATGTGTTGTAGATAGCTAGCAAGTTGGAGATGAAGGGCCATCGAATTTGAGTCATGTTGGGTTCGGTTTTGACGGCAGGGTGGGGGCTGATTTGTCGAGCTAAGCTAGGCTTGTAAGGGGGTCGGTTTTAGGGGTTTGAGTGAGTCAAAAAGTGGTCTTGGTCTTGGTTTATAGGTTTGGATCATGGGAGTCCAAGGGTTAAGTCTTAGAAGGGAGAATGAGCTAAGACTTGTGTGAGCATAATTTTGGTAAGTGTTGGGGCTGCCCGGAATCGAATGTTTAAAACGGGTTTAGAATCATGTTTTGGTAAAGGTCTTGGGTCTGGAGGTATCCTAGGATGTTATGGAAATGAAGTTTCAATCGGAAATCAATTCGGTTGAGTTTTCCTTGAGTTCTAGGCATGTGATCATAGAGGTGCAGAATTTTAGATTTCTAAGGTTGCTTCCCGGAAACTTGGTTGTATAGAATGATTGTATGATGGTGGTGCCTTGAGGATGATTTCCCTATGTAGTTTGAGGTGTGAGGGAACCGTGGTTTCAATCGGAAGTCGTTTTGATTAAGAATTGAGTAAGTTATAAGCTTTGCGGGAGGATCGCTTGGATGATGTCTTAAGCGCAAATTAAAGTCTAGAATATTAGCTATGGTTTGCTACCTAAATCACCATCCTTGTCAACCATTCTGAATCATTTATATGTGTGTCGAGTAATCGAGTAAATATTTACAAAGAAAGTCATTTCCATAAATTCATGCTAAGACTTTGAGTCGAGTCAAGAAAGGAAAAATATTTTGGAATAAGGAGAGTTGATTGTGACTATCATGGGTTTGGATGGGTTAGGAGAAATCTTAGCTTCCCTTACCACCTCATGGGTTTGGACGAGCTGGGAGAAATCTTGGCTTCCCTTACCACCTCAGGATCTGGATGAGCTGGGAGAAATCTTGGCTTCCCTTACCACCTCATGGGTTTGGACGGGCTTGGAGAAATCTTAGCTTTTCTTAACATTTCAGGGTATGGATGGGCTGGAAGAAATCTTGGCTTCCCATACAAACATGGGACAAGACGGGTTGGGATAAATCCTGGCTTCTTTGCCGGCATAGTATACTGCAGCTATTGATCGATCAAAATTTTAGTAAAGGCACAATCAATGATCTAAGTTCACAGTTCAGTTTATTCAGACAATTCAGTTTATTCAGTCAGTACAGTTCAGTTTATTCAGTCAGTTCAGTTTATTCAGTTTAGTTCAATTTCAGTCAGTTAGACTCAGTCATGCATGTGTCATTTATTTCAGTTACTCCCTTCATTGGTAGTTCATTTTAAGAAAAGAGCACAAAGTATTTTCAGTACAAGTTATTTTTAATGGCGTGTGCATGTATATTTATTACTCGTTACTTCACCCATATTCTTGTTGGGCCTTTAGGCTCACTACATCTACTTGGTGCAGGTTTGATTTTCATTGAGATTGAGGGGCATGACTCTCGAGAGGACTGCCATGCGGGCACGACACATCCCTCCAACCTATGCCAGCCTTCCGTAGAGTTGATTCAAATTAAATGTTTAACAATAGTATATTTTAGTTCGTTGAGTAAATTTAAATGTAATAATCTTTAAATTTGTTTGTTGGCATGTAATTATGAAATTGTTTAAATGTTTTGGGTGTTGTGATGTCAAACCTTTCTATTGGTTCTCGTTTATTTTCTTGGTCTAGTTTATTTAGTGTCGTCGGTTGTGTATTTTTTGTTGTTATATGTGACAGGTGGGTTTTAATATAAACAGATTGGTCATGCCGATTTTTTTTTTTGAGAATCCGTATTTTATATAATTATTATTTATATTCAAGTTTGAGTTCGTTTCAAATTGATTAACTAACTATTACTTTAAATAGTCCACCAAGTAAAGTCTGATGACCGTTGGATCAGCTTGTGGAAAGGAATGAACTAGACCATTCAATTCATCATATTGAGTCAAATATAGTCTTCAAAATATAATTACTTCAAAAACAATTAAAACTTCAAACTTGAATATAGCTCGGGAAAATCAAGTTCGATTTTAGTTTTGACCAAGCTTCTCAAGTGTCACTTGCCCCCCACTCCCACCCCCACCTAACAAGTTGTCGATGGCACACCGAATGGATCCACTTCGAGTGGAGACTCGGTTCATCCTCTTTTCATGTGGGAGATTCTTTGGCGACATGTGATTTTAAGGGAAGCATTGCAACCATGCTAGATAAATAAAGTGAAGCCACAAAAATCTCATAATAATCAGACAGGCGGGATCATACATTTTTCGGCCACCAGGAAAATCGGGAGAAGATGGTCGGGCTCTGTAAGCTCAAAATTATCATGTCGTATGTAGTAAGGGAGGTTGTTCCATGTAGTGACCCAACCCGGGTCAACTACAACTTAAGCCTAGTAAAGCATGCATTTAACTTAAGCAAAACATAATCAAAAATTAACATCTGAAATTCAAAAATCAAAATAGGCAATAGTCGGCGGAATACAACCGACACTAAGCCCATAATAAAATCTATATAAATACAACCAAATCGAAAGTAGAGTATCAAATCCCCAACCACTATGGGAAACTCGCTGCAGACTGAAAACTGGTCTCAACCTTGTCGCGATCCATTGGCGTCATCCAATCGAAGATCTGCCCCATCGAATATGGTGTCCAGAACACACAAAAATACTGAACGTGAACGAATACGGTCAATACGAAAGTTTGGATATACAGACAAATATGATGTATGAAATAAATTTAAAACTCAGTTTGGTCAAGGGTGCCTATCGAATATGCAGCACCGGCTGGAGTCAAATCCGCAGGGTACATCCACACACTCTCCCTATCACTGTAGAGTAAGTCTCCATCATCATGGCATCTCTTAGTGATAGAAAAAATACAATAAATGTAGGGTCGAGCCTTCCTACCAACATGACTCATCTCTAAAGAGATACAAGTCAAATATGATCATGCATCTGCATAAAGCAGTAAATCATGACACATAAAATGCAACATATAAGTGTATATCATGCCGGCTATTTCGGTCAGTACTTACATACCTCAAAACCCAAATCTCTAGAATCACAAATCTAGATTCAAGCCTACAAGTCAATATTATCCATGTCACTATTACTGATCCAAAAGTCTTAACTAGACTATTAGATACTCTCTAATCTTATTAGGGATCTCAAGTTATACCTGCGTCCTTCGATAGCCCTTTGTTGTCGAAGTCCCAACTCCTGGTCACAACTTCGCTACGACTTCCGGAATTCCTTGATATCGACCGCACTCTGCCTAGGAGACTAGAAAGACGTCCCAACCAACCAAGAAAAGGAGGGAAAAGTTTGTGAATTGCAAGGAAATGAGGATTCGGACCCCATATTTATAGAACACGGTCCGATCTCCACGTTCGTATTGTCCGATCTCCCTCGATTGCCACGTGTAACCAATTTATGACATTTTTCCGAACAGCACATTGGATCGTACGATATCCACTTCGAATCGTCCGATCTCGCCATGTGACGTCAACTAGATGACCTCATCTAGGACACTTGGAAAAAAAGGGTTCGGATAGTCCGATCTTCCCTCTGCCTCCGAACTCCAATAGAGCTTCCGAACTCACGTAGATCGGATCCTCCAATCCTGGTTCGGATCGTTTGAACTGATCCAAATTATCGAAGTTCAGATTTATAATTTGAAACTCAATTAAGTCCTTGATTTGTATAATTAACATCCCTTGATCATCTTTAGCCATTTAATCACGTTAATTAGGAAACGTGCAACTACATTATCCCCTTATTAAGAGATTTTGTCCTCTAAATCAAGCATGAGAAACAAATAAACAATACAACAAAAGATTTTTTTATTACATCTGATCCTTAAAAAATCACAATACAATTCCGAAAAGGAATTACACAACTCAAAATAATTCTGGATGCTCTGAACTCATCCGGCTCTCTAGCTCCTAAGTCGCCTCTGCTACCTCTGTGATGCCACTGAACCATCACCAAAGGTATAAGCTTACTCCGTATTATATTCTCATTCCTGCCAATTATCCTGAGAGGTCTCTCTACGTACGACAAATTCTTCTCTAACTAAACCTCTCTCAGATGAAACACATGAGACTCATCCGCAACATACTGTCACAACAAGGATACATGGAACACATTATGAATGCCAGAAAGATAAGGCGGCAAGGCTAAATGATAGGCCATGTCTCAAACTTTCTCAAGAATCTCGAATGGCCTTATGAATCTCGGAGATAACTTGCCCTTTAGCCCAAACCTCATCACTCTCCGAAAAGGTGAACCCTAAGAAAAACATGCTCTCCCGGCTGAAACTGCAAAGGTCTACGATGAGTGTTAGCGTAACTCTCCTGTCAATCCTGAGCAGCTTTGATCCTCTGTTTGATCAACTTTACTGCATCGGTCATCTGCTGGACTAACTCTGAACCCTCATCCTGACGCTCGCCAACCTTGTCTCAAAACAAAGGCGTACGACAATGGAGACCATACAAAGCCTCAAACGGTGTCATGCCAATACTGCGATAGTAGATTTTTTTATAAGCAAACTCAACCAACGCCAAATGTCATGCAAAGTTGTACCAAAATCCATCACAGTATCCCTAAGCATATCCTCAAGAGTGAGAATCGTCCTCTTAGTCTATCAATCAGTCTCCAGATGATAGGTCGTACTCAAGATCATAGTAATACATAGAGCACGCTAGAAAATACCCCAAAAAATAGAGGTAAACCTCGGATCTCTGTCGCTCACAATGCTCAGTGGAATCCCATGCAAGCGAACAATCCCTTGCTCATACAACTGTGCCATCGGATAAAAAGTGAAGTCTCAATTATATGGAAGAAAATGCACGGACTTCGACAATCTACCTACAACAACTCATATCGCATCACAGTTCCTGGAAGAAAACAGAAAGGGGGTGACAAAATCCATAGTTACGTGATCCCACTTCCAATCAGGAATCTCTAAACTCTGGAGCAAACCTCTGGGTCGTCGGAATTTTGCCTTGACCTGTTGACACACAAGGCATCGCGACACAAACTGATACACAATGTGCTTCATCCCTTTCCACCAGAATCTTGTTCGTAGATCCTTATACATCTTCATGTTTGCATCTTGGCCCCAAGAATTTTGCGTTGGATGGCATAAAAATGTCAAAACTCAGAATTTATTACGTAAACTTGTTAGTAAATAAATATGATTTCATTAATTATAAAATTACATAATCAAACAAATATTTTTTTCGCATCGTATTTCGGTTTTCATGCAATAAAATTATATAAGGTAAAGAGACCGACCGACACCAATCAGAACGATAAAGACGAGGAATAACACATGGGGAGATGGAGACTTGTCCATTGATTAACTAATTATATTTGTATATTCATGTTCAGATGAGTCTCTTTCGAGATATCCTTTGTAGTAGGCTGTCGCTCAACCTTATATTTATTTTTATATTGTCTGACATCAGAAGATGTCGTGTTGAAGGGGACTGATGCTACGGTGATTCGAACGAGTGTGGATGTACCTAGTGGAGTCGACCCCATATGGTACTACATACTCATTGGTGCCTAGACTGAGCAAGACTTGAGAACTACCCAGTACTCAGTCATATGTATGCATCATACTGGGTTTGTATAATCGTGTTTATCGTATTGAGCGTAGTCGCTCACATCCAGTGTTTTGTTTCTTGGACATCCTATCCGATATGGCAGGCCTTAGTTTGGACGACGTTAGTGGGTCTAGACGGGGTTGAGGGCTGGTGTGGTGGATGAAGTGAGTTTTTTGTTAGTTCAGTAGTGATTTAACTAAATTTTGATTTGGTTGTTTAAATAATTTATTACCTTTGGTTTTAGTCATGGGTTGTATGCTGCCGGTTTAGTTTTTAAACTTAGTTTTAGTTTCCGTTGTTATTTCACTTTATCGTTTTGCTTAAGTTATCTTGATTGCATGTTAATTAAGAAAATTAGTTGGTGACCCGGGTAGGATCACTAAGGTTTCTTATTCGAAGTCACCAATAACAAAATTGGAAGTTCGATTACACTTGAATTACCTGTCCAAATAAATTCGGTCTGCCTTCATTAAATTGGTAATAAAAATTTAATATTTGAACAGGTGATTTGTTGATTATTATTTGAGTAATCTTACGTTGGATCATCTGATTCATGGATCATGTAATAGATGAAAAATTAAGAAAAGTTTTTCATAAAACATAAATTTGTTAATATCATTATGATAATCATAAATAACTAATTATAATATTTTAATTAATTTTATGTAATGATTGAATCTCTTCTATTGCCCATCACACACGCAAAGTTCTCTTGCAATCTTCTGAAGTGCATTTCTCAATCCTGATTTGTTCCATACTTTCTTCACATCGCAGGCAAAACCCACCAACACAAATTGATCTATTTGGGCAATATCTTATACACTGAACGTCATGTTTGCATCTTGGCCCCAAGAATCTTGCGTTGGATGGCATAAAACCTGTCAGAATTTATTACGTAAACTTGTTAGTACATAAATATGAATTCGTTAATTATAAAATTACATAATCAAACAAATATTTTTTTCGCATCGGATTTGTGTTTTGATGTCACTTGGTGGATATATGAAAAAATTTTAGATTCATGCAATAAAGTTATATAAAGGAAAGAGACCGACCGACACCAATCAGAAGGAGAAAGACGAGGAATAGCACATGGGGAGATGGGGACTTGTCCATTGATTAACCAAGTATATTTGTTATTAAAATTTATATGGAAACAAATATTACGTGCACTTTGTAAAGAAGAGAAGGAGTTTTTATACTGAAAAAAATTAAAGCAATTGAGAAAATATTTTAAATTTTTTATATCTTAAAACATTGTACGTAGATTATGATTCAATATGTCAAATATATTGTGGAATTGGGAAAATATGCAAAATATATTGTGGAATTGGGAAAATATGCAAAATTTTATTTTCTTAAAATATTGTACGTAGATTATGATTCAAATGTAAAATATATTTGGGAAATTTTAAAATAGCTAAATATTTAGTGATGAAATTATTGAAATTAGTCAAGTGAATAAAATTTGATTGTTCATAATTTGTATTTGAAAATACAAAATTTTAGATATAAATTTCAAATGATTTTTTTTAGAATTTTAAATATATTAAATTACCTAATAAATTAATTAACAATATAAGAATGCACTTTTACATCAATGAATTTCAATAATTTCCAAATATATTTTGTTAATATCAATTTGACTAAAGCTAAATGTTCATAGATACGCAATTTAATTTATTTATATTGTGGTAATCTCCCAATTTGTTTTCAATAATTTACAAACATATTTTGTTAATATCAATTTGACAAAAGCTATAAATGTTCATAGATACGTAGTTTCATTTCTTTGTATTGTCGTAATCTCCCAGCACAAAGAAATGTGGGAGGAAGAAATCTGTTTCACAGTATGACAAAGCTTTTTGTGGTAATCTCCCAATACAAAGAAAGGTTTACATGGTCTTGATGATTTTGTGGCTTGCTACCTATTTTCATGAATTCTTGCGCAATTTTTTTAATTTTTAAATTTATTGAAATTGATACTAGAGCCATTACAACGATCGCAGTTCACCCACCTCCATCGCCGGAGCTTGAACTTGGGAAGATGGTTCAGCTGCTGGCCATGGGTTTATCTCATTTCCATCTTCATTTCTTTGGGTTTTCGAAGCATTTCGAAAATAGGCAAGAATATGGCTTCATTTGGCCCCAAGTAGATTATTATGTCATGTGTTTTTCTTGGATATGTGTATTTTGAATTTTTCTGAAATTTTAGGGAGTATATTTTGAAATTTTCAGATTAATATCGGTCACGTTAATGTTTATATTGATCAATTGTGATATTGTATTGATGGAAATGAGTGGAGTTGGGAGTTTGATTCATGTCTCCATTGTTGCCCAATTTTTTTCGAAAGTTTCCTAATCTTTGGAGCATGCTATGTTTGATTTCTTTGTGTTGTATGGATGGTGATTAGGAGCTACCATGGTTAAAAATGTAGCTCACATGGTAGTGCTTAGGATGTGTTGTAGATAGCTAGCAATTTGGAGATGAAGGGCCATAGAATTTGAGTCATGTTGGGTTCGGTTTTGAGGGCAGGGCAGGGGCTGATTTTTCAAGCTAATCTAGGCTTGTAAGGGGGTCGGTTTTAGGGGTTTGAGTGAGTCTAAGAAGTGGTCTTGGTCTTGGTTTATAGGTTGGGATCATGGGAGTCCAAGGGTTAAGTCTTAGAAAGGAGAATGAGCTAAGACTTGTGTGAGCATAATTTTGGTAAGTGTTGGGGCTGCCCCAAAATCGAATGTTTAAAACGGGTTTAAAATCATGTTTTGGTGAAGGGCTCGGGTCTGGAGGTAGCCTAGGATGTTAGGGAAATTACGTTTCAAGCGGAAATTAATTCGGTTGAGTTTTTCTTGAGTTCTAGGCATGTGATCATAGAGGTGCATAATTTTTAGATTGCTAAGGTTCCTTGGTTGTATAGATTGATTGTATGATGGTGGTGACTTGAAGATGACTTCCCTACATAGTTTTAGGTGTGAGGTAACCGTGGTTTAAATCGGAAGTATTTTTGATTAAGAATTGAGTAAGTTATTAGCTTTGCGCGCGGATCGCTCGGATGATGTCCTAAGCGCAAATTAAAGTCTGGAATCTTAGCTATGGTTTGCTACCTAAATTACCATCCTTGTCAACCATTCTGAATCAATTATATGTGAGTCGAATAATCGAGTAAATATTTACAAAGAAAGTCATTTCCATAAATTCATGCTAAGTCTTTGAGTCGAGTCAAGAAAGGAATAATATTTTGGAATAAGGAGAGTTGATTGTGACTATCATGGGTTTGGACGGACTAGGAGAAATTTTAGCTTCCCTTACCACCTAATGGGTTTGGACGGGCTGGAAAAAATCTTGGCTTCCCTTACCACCTCAGGATCTGGATGGGCTGGGAGAAATCTTGGCTTCCCTTACCACCTCAGGGTCTGAACGGGCTGGGAGAAATATTGGCTTCCCTTACCACCTCATAAGTTTGGACGGGCTGGGTGAAATCTTAGATTTTCTTACCATTTGAGGGTATGGATGGGCTGGAAGAAATCTTGGCTTTCCATACCAACACGGGGCAAGATGGGTTGGGAGAAATCCTTGCTTCCTTGCCGGCATGGTATACTGCAGCCATTGATCGATCAAAATTTTAGTAAGGCCACAATCAATGATCTAAGTTCACAGTTCAGTTTATTCAGACAATTCAGTTTATTCAGACAGTACAGTTCAGTTTAGTTAGTGAGTTCAATTTATTCAATTTAGTTCAATTTAAGTCAGTTAGACTTAGTCATGCATGTGTCATTTATTTCAGTTACTCCCTTCGTTGGTAGTCCATTTTAAGAAAAGAGCACAAAGTATTTTTAGTACAAGTTATTTTTAATGGCGTGTGCATGTATATTTATTACTCGTTACTTCACCCATATTCTTGTTGGGCCTTTAGGCTCACTACATCTACTTGGTGCATGTTTGATTTTCATTGAGATTGAGGTGCAGGACTCTCGAGCGGACTGCGATGCGGGCACGGCACAGCCCTCCGACCTATGTCAGCCTTCCGTAGAGTTGATTCAAACTTAAATGTTTAACAGTAGTATATTTTAGTTCGTTGAGTAAATTTAAATGTAATAATCTTTAAATTTGTTTGTTGGCATGTAATTATGAAATTGTTTAAATGTTTTGGGTGTTGTGATGTCGAACCTTTCTCTTGGTTCTCGTTCAATTTCTTGGTCTAGTTTATTTAGTGTTGTCGTTTTTGTATTTTTTGTTAATGTCCGTGACAGGTGGGTTTTTAATATAAACAGATAGGTCATGCCGATTTTTTTAAAAAAAATTTGTATTTTATTTAATTATTATTTATAGTCAAGTTTGATGTCGTTTCAAATTGATTTACTAACTATTACTTTAAAGAGTCCACCAAGTGAAGTCTGATGACCGTTGGATCAGTTTGTGGCATGGAAATGAACTAGACCATTCAATTCATCATATTGAGTCAAATATAGTCTTCAAAATATAGTTACTTCAAAAGAAATTAAAACTTCAAACTTTGAATATAGCTCGAGAAAATCAAGTTCGATTTTAGTTTTGACCAAGCTTCTCAATTGCCACATGCCCCGCCCCCCCACCCCACCTAACAAGTTGTCGGTGGCACATCGAATGGGTTCACTTCGAGTGGAGACTCGGTTCATGCTCTTTTCCTGTGGGAGATGCTTTGGCGACATGTGTTTTTAAGGGAATCATTGCAACCATGCTAGATAAATAAAGGGAAGCCATGCAAATCTCATAACAATCAGACAGGTGGGATCATACATTTTTCGGTCACCAGGAAAATCGGGAGAAGATGGCCGAGCTCTGTAAGTTCAACATTATCATGTCGTATGTAGTACGGAAGGTTGTTCCATGTAGTGACCCAACCCGGGTCACCTACAACTTAAGCCTAGTAAAGCATGCATTTAACTTAAACAAAAGATAATCAAAAATTAACATCTGAAATTCAAAATTCCAAATAGGCAAGAGTCGGCGGAATACAATCGACAGTAAACCCATAATAAAATCTATATAAATACAACCAAATCGAAAGTAGAGTATCAAATCCCCAACCACTAAGGGAAACTCGCTGCAGACTGACAACTGGTCTCAAACTTGCCGCGATCCACTGGCATCGTCCAATCGAAGATGTGTTGTAGTGACCCTGCATTGAATCACCTACTAATTAGCAAATAATAGCATGCATTAAACTTAATAAAGCAAGAATGATTAACAGAGTAAAACGTGCAGAAACATAATCCATAATTTACATATCATCTTAGTAAAGCAAGTCCAGGCTTAATACTATAGTGATACAACCATAACGAAAAGCTTAAAATAAACTGTCTAAAACATTTATACAGCAAACAAATCCTGCTGTATAAAATCCCCTGAAAAGCTCTGGCTCCCTAGTCCTGCCTCAAGTTACCGGCTCCGTCCATCCTGCGACCTGCCCCGTGGAATAGGGTGTCCAAGATAATAACTAGGACGTGAGCACTAATGCCCAGTACATAAACATGTTTAAACATATATATGATGCATGCAACATGATGACTGGTAAATGGTCATCTGAAAAGTCATACTCAGTACCGGCGCCATGTGAGTGCTGCCACCGCACGGATCAACCTCTGGGTGCAACCACACTCGTCTAGTACACCAGAGTAGTCAGACATACATGTCCCCGCCATCGCGGTACTCTCAATGACAGACTATTGAGTATAGAGCTGAGCGTCTCTATAATCTGGTATAACAAGGTATAGGCTCAACGTGTATATTCTCATGACATATGAATATGGAAAACGGTAAATCATATATCATGCCATATAATAATTCCAAATAAATAGAACACATAAACATGTATACTCGCTGGCAATCTCATTCAATGTGTACTTACCTCTAAGCTAGTTCAAGTATAGTAGGATCCTAGGTTCCAAGCCTATATTCAATAGTTCACCGTATCACTACACAAGTTCTATAAGACTTAACTAAGCTAATAAGTACTCCCAAAACTTAAATAGATTCATGAACCATACCTTCGTCCGTAGATAGCCCTTTGGAGACGCTAGTCCCAGATGACTATAACCATACCTTGGTTATTCCAGAACTTCTATTATAACCGATAGGGCCCTCAAGTGTATAACTCACACTATATAACTGAAGAAGGAAATTCGGAAATCGATATGAAAATTTTGAATCAAAAATCCTCTATTTATAGGAAAATTTTTGGAACTGAACGTTGCGTCCATTCCTGCATGTTTGACACTTGTCAAAACTCGTATCTTAGTCATCAAGCCACCTCATGCCTGCCTATCTCTAAGGTATCGTTGCATCCGTTCTGAGGAACGTTGCATTTGTTCTGACAGGAAAACGTTGCGTCCGTTCTCCATCGGACGTTCCGTTTGCTAACACACTTTTAATACTTTTGATTAATCATGTAATTACTTAAATCGATATTCGGGTTACTACATTCTCCCCACCTTTAGATATTTCATCCGCGAAATTCAATCTAAAGAAGTAATCATAATGAAACATCAAACTATGTTTTATTACAATAGTTGTAAGTACATCGTTACATGATAATCAAAAGTACAAAGCAAACAACTCAGGATATTCTGCTCGCATACGGCTCTCGGTTTCCCAAGTTGCTTCTTTGACGCCTCGACGCTGCCACTGTACCAACACAAGTGGTATAGTCTTGTTCCGAAGAACTTTCTCCTTCCTGTCTAGGATACGGAGTGGTCGTTCAACATACGACAGATCTGGCTCTAGCTGAACATCAGTAGGCTGGATAACATGCGATTCATCACCTATATACTGTCGAAGTAACGACACATGGAAAAGTCATGTATACTGGAAAGATATGGCGGTAACGCCAAACAATATGCAACATCTCCAATCTTTTCCAGTATCTGGAAAGGCCCAATGAAATGAGGTGACAACTTTCCTTTCACACCGAACCTCATCACCTTCCTAAAAGGTGATACTCGCAGAAAAATATATTCACCAGGCTCGAACTGAATTGGCCTGCGGTGAAAATTAGCATAACTGGCTTGCCGATCTTGAGCAGCTTTAATCCTTCTCTTGATCAAATCTACCTTGTCTACAATCTGCTGCACCAACTCAGGACCCTCGACTTTCCGTTCCCCGACCTCATCCCAGAATAACGGAGTACGACAATGTTGACCATACAATGCCTCAAAAGGTGTCATATCAATACTACGATGATAACTATTATTGTAGGCAAATTCGATCAAAGGTAACTGATCCTGCCAAGATAAGCCAAAGTCCATAACAGAAGAACGTAGCATATCCTCCAATGTACGAATCATCCGCTCTGACTGCCCATTAGTCTCCGGATGATATGCAGTGCTCAAACTCAGAGTGGTACCCAATTCCTGCTAAAAACTACCCCAGAAACATGAGGTAAATCGCGGGTCTCTATCACTGACTATGCTCACTGGAATCCCATGCAATCGCACTATCTCTTGGACATATAAGTGTGTCATGCGATCATAAGAATACTCCTAGTTGTAAGGAATGAAATGTGCTGATTTCGTCAAACGGTCAACGACAACCCAGATAGCATCACACTGACATGAAGTCATAGGCAAGTGGGTGAAAAAGTCCATAGTCACGTGCTCCCACTTCCATTCGGGAATCTCAAGATTCTGCAGTAATCCACCTCGTCGTCAGTGTTCAGCCTTGACCTGTTGACAAACCAAACATTGAGAAACAAATTGATACACACTCCGCTTCATCCCCTTCCACCAGAATCTATTTCTCAAGTCCTTATACATCTTCAATCTTCCAGGATGAACTGACAGTCGACTCCTGTGAGCTTGAGAAAAAATATTGTTCCTGAGCTCCGCAACATCAGTTACAACCACCCGATTCGATAAGCACAATAAACCATATGCCTGATAATGGAATCCAGATGTATTAATTCCATTGGCTAGACGTTCCAAACGCTGAGTCATAACATTAAATATCTGAGCATCTCTGATCCGAGAATACAATGTTGGCTCAGATAGAATAGTATATAACCAAATACCATTTCTCCCTTTCTTGTGCTTGAGTGTAAAACTCAGTGAACAGCACTCCTGAATCATATGAGATAATTCACTAGTCTGAAGTGCAGAAATTCTTACATGCCGACTCAAGGCATCAACAATAAGATTAGCAGAACCTGGATGATACTTGATCTCACAGTCATAATCTTTCAATAAATCCATCCAGCGTCTTTGTCGCATATTCAACTCCGCCTGAGTGAATAAATACTTCAAACTCTTGTGATCCATGAATATCTCAAATTTCTCTCCATAAAGATAATGCCTCCAGATCTTGAGTTCAAATACAATGGCGGCTAACTCGAGATCATGCATTGGATAATTATTCTCATGCATCTTCAACTGTCGAGAAGCATAGGCAATAACATGTCCATGCTGTGTCAGAACACATCCCAACCCTGACCAGAGGCATCAGTGTAGACAATATAACCTCCTGATCCAGAAGGTAAAGCTAGCACAGGTGTAGTAGTAAGACGTCTACGCAGCTCATGAAATGACTCCTCACAATCCGAGGACCATATTAAGGCAACATCTTTCCGTGTAAGCTGTGTCAAAGGCCTGGCCAACTGTGAAAAATTCTCGATAAACCGACGGTAATATCTCGCTAGACCCAAGAAACTTCGAGTCTCAGCAACCATCGTCGGATGAAACCAGCTCAGCACTGCCTCTATCTTACTAGGATCAACAGATATTCCTTCACTAGAAATCACATAATCGAGAAACACTACCCGATCAAGCCAAAATTCACACTTGCTCAATTTCGCATATAGCTGCTTATCTCGTACGTCTGCAAAACAATTCTCAGATGTTTTGCATGCTCATTATTTTCATGGGAATAAACAAGAATATCATCAATGAAGACTATAACGAACCTATCCAAATATTCTCGAAATACCTGATCCATCAGATTCATAAAGAATGTCGGTGCATTCGTCAAAATGAATGGCATCACCAGAAATTCATAATGCTCATATCTTGTCCTGAAAGCAGTCGTAGAAATATCTGAGTCTCGTACCCGCATCTGGTGGTATCCAGATCTCAGATTTATCTTGGAGTAGACAGAAGTACCCTTTAATTGATCAAACATATCATCAATCTGTGGCAACGGATACTTATTCTTGATGGTGACACAATTCAGCTGCCTGTAGTCAATACATAATCACATCGATCCATCCTTTTTCTTGAAAAACAAAATAGGTGCTCCCCACGGAGAAACACTCGGACGAATATATCCCTTATCAAGCAAATCCTGCAATTGCTGTTTCAATTCCCTCATCTCTGACGGTGCCAGACGATAAGGTTCTCGGGATATAGGTGTAGTTCCTGGTACTAGATCAATACCAAATCTTACCATAAAAGAACCAGCTCTCACCCTCAACAGGATGAAACTGTACCAGACGCTGATAACAATCCACAGTAGCGTGATATAAAGTCAGCATATATTCCCAAAATACAGTCAAAATTTGCCATCGCTAATATCATCAGATTATCCGATAACACATTACCCTCAAACTCTTGAAGGCAACCCATCACTAGACGCTTAGTTACTACCTCCTGCTCCAGCGGATTAGATACAACTAAATCTATATCTAATGATACATAAGGTAATCTATGTCTCTTAACAAAGAGACTAGAAATAAAGGAATAAGATGCTCCAGTATCAATTAAAACAAGTGCAGGAATACCACATAACAAAAAGGTACCTACCAACATGCGATCGCTTCCCTCAATAGCCTGCTCCTGAGACAGAGAAAATACCTGCCCTTGAGTTTGTGGACGGTAACCGTAAGAAATCTATGGTGCTGGCTGCTGATGTGGAAAAGTATAAGCCTGAGATCCAATCTGTAATCCCGATCCACCAGCAGAACCCATGCGTTGAGGACAATCTCTCCGCATATGTCCCTGCTCACCACAAATATAACAAGCACCAGTAGCCTTCCGACACGAAGCTGCAGGATGCTTCCCATCACAGTGGCTGCAAAATTCCTCCTTCTTCTTCTTCTTCCCAAAACAGAATGTACCTCGTGAGCCACGAGAACCAGACGATGTAGTACTAGAATAAGACATAGGTCCAGTGTAGTGACCCAACCCGAATCCACTACCTAATCAGAGTTATAGTAAAAGCGCATGCAATAAAAGCTTAAAGCGTAAAGAGCGGATAATTAAAATACAACAAATCCAATCGGCAAAATTCAACCGACGCTATCATATACTCATGCAACATATAAGCAAATATATCATGCCGGCTATCTCGGTCAGTACTTACGTACCTCTAACACTGCTGGTCAATCCTAGCTCTGCTGGTCTAGACTCCAAGCCTACTAGTCCAGTCTACTAGCTACTACAATGCAAATATCCATGCATCAACAATTAAGCTCTAAAAGCCTTCACTAAACTATTGCATACTCCTAAATATTTTTAGGATGCCAAAGCTATACCTGCGTCTGTCGTTAGCCCTTCGCTGACGATAGCCTCAAAACTAGGCCGTAGCTCCGTGACGATGTCTAGATCACTAAGCCACTTCTGGATTCCCCGTAGGACGCCTAGATCTCCCTAGATTTGAGTTAGAAGGCTTAGGAATCGAGAGAGAAGAGAGGGAATTGGTGTGAGAAAATGAATTCTCGGACCCTCTATTTATAGGCAACGTTCAGAGCCTCCGAACCCGGTTCAGACCGTCCGAACTCGATCGGAACCTCCGATCCCTCCTTCAAAGCGTCCGATCGCCCAATATTACGTCAGCCATGACGTCACCTTGCTGACGTAAGCAATTACGTGTGCCCTGGTCCCGATCGGAACGTCCGATCTTACCGACGGAGCGTCCGATCTCGATCGGAGCCTCCGATCCTGGCATGGAGCTTCCGATCCACTTCGGATCGTCTGAACTCCTCTTCGGACCGTCCGATCCTACTGAACCAATTCAACTAATTCGAGTGCTCTAAATCCATTTCTGAAGTCCGTTATCCGAACAAGAACTTACTTAATCATGTTTTACTTAATCTAGACATGATCATGTGATTAACTACTCATTAATCACTTAATTAGAAATGCGGGTTACTACATTCTCCCCCACTTAAGAAATTTCATCCTCGAAATTTAAATCTTAGAGGAAAACATAAATAGCCAACCAAATGTTCTTTATTACAACTGAACAAATACAAATTCGATACAAAAAAGTACAAAATCTCAAAATAACTCGGGGTGCTCGGCTAACATCCGGCTCTCCAACTCCCAAGTAGCTTCCTCTGTTCCTCTGCGTTGCCACTGTATCATAACCAATGGTATGCGCTTGTTACGAAGTACCTTGTCCTTCCTATCAAGAATCCGTAGGGGTTTCTCCACATATGATAGATCCCGGTCTACCTTTACCTTGGTCGGATGCAAAATATGCGACTCGTCCACCACATACTGCCTCAACAAGGACACGTGGAACACATCGTGGATCTCCGAAAGATCGGGTGGCAAGGCCAGACGATAAGCAACATCCCCAACCTTCTCGAGAACCTCGAAAGGTCCAATAAATCTAGGTGTCAGCTTACCCTTGCAACCAAACCTCATCACCTTCCGGAAAAGTGACACACGCAAGAAAACATACTCCCCTACTTCAAAATGAAGTGGCATGCGGTGAGTGTTCGCGTAGCTAGCCTGTCGATCCTGGGCTGTCTTAACCCTGCGTCGGATCAACTCTACTGCATCAATCATCTGCTGAATCATCTGAGGACCCTCAACCTGACGCTCGCCAACCTCGTCCCAAAACAAAGGTGTACGACAACGGTGTCCATAAAGAGCCTCAAATGGTGCCATGTCAATGCTACGATGGTAACTATTGTTATAGACGTACTCCACCAAAGGTAAATGATCATGCCATGCTGGACCAAAATCCATCACCGCTGCGCGAAGCATATCCTCTAGAGTGCGAATAGTACGCTCCGAATGTCCGTCCGTCTCTGGATGATAAGCCGTACTCAAGCTCAAAGTAGTACCAAGGGCTCGCTGGAAACTACCCCAAAATCTCGAGGTGAACCTCGGATCTCTATCGCTGATAATGCTCAACGGAATCCCATGCAATCGAACAATCTCTCGCACATACAATTGCGCCATCCTATCGAAGGTGTAATCACGGTTATATGGAAGAAAATGCGCTGACTTCGACAACCGATCCACGACAACCCAAATAGCGTCACAATTCCTGGAAGACATAGGCAAGTGGGTGACAAAGTCCATCGTCACATGCTCCCACTTCCATTCAGGAATCTCTAAGCTATGAAGTAATCCTCCGGGTCGTCTAAACTCTGCCTTGACCTGCTGACACACAAGGCATCGGGATACGAACTGATAAACGCTGTGATTCATCCCTTTCCACCAAAATCGAGTGCGAAGATCCTTATACATCTTCATACTGCCTGGATGTACAGAGAATCGACTGCGGTGAGCTTGCGATAAGATATCATCCCTCAAAGTAGAATCCTCGGGTACCACAACTCGACCAGAAAGACACAACAGACCGTCCCCTTGCAGATGGAAAACAGAAGTATTATCACCCTCAGCCAGCCGGGCCAACTTCTGAGTCTTCAGATCAGAATTCTGAGCTTCCCGGATTTGTCTGTATAGCGCTGGCTCTGCAAGCACAGAAGAGACACGAATCCCTTGTTGTTCTTTCTTGTGACGGAACGTGAATCCCAAAGAAAAACACTCCTCCACCGCCTTCGAAACCGAACTGGTACGAAGGGAACTCACATAAACTTTGCGACTAAGTGCATCAACAACAGGATTTGAATAACCTGGATGGTACTTGATCTCACAATCGTAATCCTTCAACAGATCCATCCAATGACGCTGCCGCATGTTCAACTCAGCCTGAGTGAACAGATACTTCAAACTCTTATGATCGGTGAAGATCTCGAATCGTTCTTTGTACAAATAGTGACGCCATATCTTAAGAGCAAAGACAATGGCTGCAAGCTCTAAATCATGGACGGGATAGTTCTCCTCGTGATTCTTCAGCTGTCTGGAAGCATAAGCAATTACGTGGACATTCTGAGTCAACACACACCCCAAACCCTGGAGAGAAGCATCAGTGAAGACTACAAAACCACCTGATCCAGATGGTAAAGCAAGAACTGGAGCTGTCATCAGACGACGTCTCAACTCACAAAAACTGTCTTCACAAGCATCAGACCAAACGAAAGAAACGTCTTTCTTCGTCAACTGAGTCAAAGGCTTAGCTATCTGAGAGAAATTCTCCACAAAACGACGATAGTATCCTGCTAAACCAAGGAAACTACGAATCTCAGAAGCTGTAGTCAGATGTGACCAATTTAGAATAGCCTCTGTCTTGCTAGGATCAACAGATACGCCATCTTGAGAAATGACATGACCAAGGAACACAACTCGGTCAATCTAGAAGTCACACTTACTCAGCTTCGCGTACAACTGTCTCCCCCTCAAGACCTGCAATACAGTATAGAGATGGTAGGCATGCTCATCCATGCCGCGAGAATACACCATGTCATCGATGAACAACACCATGAACTTATCCAAAAAGTCGCGGAAAACTCTGTTCATCAGATCCATAAAAACAGCTGGAGCATTCGTCAAACCAAACGACATCACTAGAAACTCATAGTGTCCATACCGCGTACGAAATGCTGTCTTAGGAACATCCTCCTGTCGAACTCGCAACTGATGATACCCAGACCGAAGATCAATCTTTGAATAGATAGAAGTACCCTGCAACTGATCAAAGAGATCATCTATCCGCGGAAGAGGATACTTATTTTTCACTGTCACCTGATTCAACTGACGGTAGTCAATACACAACCGCATCGAACCATCCTTCTTCTTGACAAACAGTACTGGGGCTCCCCATGGCGAAACACTAGGTCTAATATAACCCTTATCAAGAAGATCTTGCAATTGCTTCTGCAGCACTTTCATTTCTGACGGTGCCAATCGGTAAGGAGTTCTGGAGATCGGTGCAGTCCCTGGCACTAACTCAATGCCAAACTCAATCTCCCTTACTGGTGGCAAACCTGGAATCTCCTCCGGAAATACATCTGGAAAGTCACGAACCACTGGTATCTCTTGGATATCTGGCTCTCCCAAGAATGCGTCAATGGCGTAGATAAGGTATCTTTCCCCGCCAGACTCTAAAGCACGCCGAGCCTTCAGAGCTGAAACCACTGGCATCGGGGGTCGCGCTCCCTCACCATAGAAATACCATGACTCGTCATCCTCTGGACGAAACTGGACAAACCTCTGATAGCAATCCACTATCGCTCGGTAGGTAGTCAATAGATCTATCCCAATGATGCAATCGAAATCCTCCATTGCTAGAATCATTAGGTTAGCACTAAGCTGATGTCCCTCAAAATCCAAAACACAAACCCCAACTAGACGCTTGGCTAAAACCTCGCTCCCCATAGGAGTAGAAACCACTAGAAACACGTCTAAAGGAATAAATGACAATCTATACTTCTTAGCAAAACGTGCTGAGACAAAAGAATGCGATGCACCGGTATCAATTAAAACATATGCAGGAAAACCACATAAACTACAGATACCTGCAATCATCCGATCGCTGTCAGCCTCTGCCTGCTCCTGCTTAAGCGCAAAGACCTGACCCTGGGTACGTGGCCTCAACGAAGAATGACCTCGAGAAGGAGTCTGAGTAGGCTGTCTCTGAGACTGCTGCGGATGCTGGCGCTGTTGCGAATACTGTTGCTGGAAAGGTGGCTGCTGGTACTGAGGTGGCTGAACAGATGACTGAGAACCTCCGGAACCACTCGCTGCCCCAATCAGCATAGGACAATCTCTCTTCATGTAACCCTCCTGGCCACACTGGAAACATGCAGTGGCCGATCGACCACACTGCCCTGGCAGATGTCTGCGTCGGCACTGAATACACCGGTTCGGTCTCTGTCCACCAAAACGATGCACTCCACCAGATCCAGAGGAAGAAGAAGAAGTACCTCCTGGCTTCTTGAAGGACTGTCCTCTCGGACCCAAAGGACTAGAGCTCGCTGGCCTGGAAGAAGAGTAAAGTCCCCTGTTCCTCCGAATACTGTCCTCGGCCTGGAGACAACGGTCCACCAAATCCTCGTAAGTCCCATCGCCGCCCACAGCAACCATACGATGAATGTCAGGGTTCAACCCCTGAAGGAAATGATCAAACTTCGCCATAGAACTATCAGCAATATGAGGACAAAAGGGTAGCAGATCAAAGAACTTCTGCTGGTACTCCTCGATCATCATCGTCCCCTGTCGCAAACTCAACAACTCGCTGGCTTTCGCCTGACGAAGAGCTGGAGGAAAATAAAATCTCTGATAAGCAGTACGGAACTCCACCCAAGTAACTGCACCTCTAGCTGCTATGAACGGTGCGGAAGTAGATCTCCACCACTTCCTCGCTCTGCCCTCAAGTATAATGGCAAGGATCTCCATCCTATCCTCAGCCGTGCAACGGAACTCCTGGAAGCACTGCTCCATCCTCTCCATCCAATCCTCCGCCTCTTCGGCTGTCTCACCACCCGTCAAAGGCTTCGGGCTAACTTCCTTAAACCTACGCATGTTGACTCGCCTGCGCTCCTTGGGCTGTCCCCGACGTCTACGATCGTCCGGATCGCCCCAACGACCACCGTCTACGCTACCGTGACTCTCGTCGTAATCTGCCATTTGTTACATAAGAACAGATAATTACTTAATCCGCTTTACGATATTCACAGTGCAATGCATCGCTCTGATACCAAAAATGTAGTGACCCAACCCGGATCCACTACCTAATCAGAGTTATAGTAAAAGCGCACGCAATAAAAGCTTAAAGCGTAAAGAGCGGATAATTAAAATACAACAAATCCAATCGGCAGAATACAACCGATGCTATCACAAGTGTATAAGTACTGTTATACAACCAAATAGAAGGTTCATGGTAAATAAATCCCTATCCTCTACAACCTCGCACTCTCCAAAGCTCAATCCTGCTGAGAGCCGCCTGGACCGTCCAGCCTCAAACCTGCCCCGCCACAAGGTACACAATACCCAAACACAGGGGCATGAGCTAGAATGCTCAATACGAAGCAATGATATAAATACAAATATGCGCACACAGATGATTTAAAATTCAAGTGAAAACACTTGCTCATGGCGCCGAAAATATACAGCACCGGCTAGAGAGCTACTCCGCGGAATACTCGTATATTCCATATCAGGGCTGAGCCAAACCCATCCTGACCCGAATCCAAAACAGGATACAAGTCCCATATGGAAACTGTCATACCTGACTCGAGTCCAAAATGAGATCATCGTTCCCTATGGAGACTGTCAATGACTCACATCTCTCCGGATGCAGTCACACGTAAAATCATGTATGTGCTAAGATGGTAAAACATGCTAAAACATGATAAAACATATAGCACATACTCATGCAACATATAAGCAAATATATCATGTCGGCTATCTCGGTCAGTACTTACGTACCTCTAACACTGCTAGTCAATCCTAGCTCTGCTGGTCTAGACTCCAAGCCTACTAGTCCAGTCTACTAGCTACTACAATGCAAATATCCATGCATCAACAATTAAGCTCTAAAAGCCTTAACTAAACTATTGCATACTCCTAAATATTTTTAGGATGCCAAAGCTATACCTGCGTCCGTCGTTAGCCTTTTGCTGACGATAGCCTCAAAACTAGGCCGTAGCTCCGCGACGACGTCTAGATCACTAAGCCACTTCCGGATTCCCCATAGGACGCCTAGATCTCCCTAGATCTGAGTTAGAAGGCTTAGGAATCGAGAGAGAAGAGAGGGAATTGGTGTGAGAAAATGAATTCTCGGACCCTCTATTTATAGGCAACGTTCGGAGCCTCCGAACCCGGTTTGGACCGTCTGAACTCGATCGGAACCTCCGATCCCTCCTTCGGAGCGTCCGATCGCCCAATATTACGTCAGCCATGATGTCACCTTGCTGACGTAAGAAATGACGTGTGCCCTGGTCCCGATCGGAACGTCCGATCTTACCGACGGAGCGTCCGATCTCGATCGGAGCCTTCGATCCTGGCACGGAGCTTCCGATCCACTTCGGATCGTCCGAACTCCTCTTCGGACCATCCGATCCTGCTGAACCAATTCAACTAATTCGAGTGCTCTGAATCCATTTCTGAAGTCCGTTATCCCAACAGAAACTTACTTAATCATGTTTTACTTAATCTAGACATGATCATGTGATTAACTACTCATTAATCACTTAATTAGAAATGCGGGTTACTACATCCAGATTGCACAACAGATTGAGCCCTAGGCCCAAGAGATCCACTAGGCTGTCCTGGAATCATCAACAATGCTCGTCTATTGCTATTCTCTACTTGACGGCAACGATTCACCAAAGTCTCATAAGATGTCGGATCATCAGAGACGACAACTTGTGAATAGATATCTTGATTCAAGCCTTGCAGAAAGATATCATATTTGGACGCATCACTGTCATTGATATGAGGACTGCAAGGTAGCAGATCAAGAAATCGTTGCTGATATTGATCAATAGTCATTGATCCTTGCCTCAGAGTCAGCAACTCCATCGATCGTGCTTGACAAACAGCTGGAGGAAAATATAGTTTCTGAAACTACTAACAGAAATCCTCCCAAGTCACCTGTCCTCTCTCAGTACGTGCCTGAGTAGCCTTGGAATCCCACCATAAGCATGCTCGATCTTCTAGAACAAATTCTAGAACTTCCAGCTTCTGCTCTTCAGTAAAATCGAAAGCACGAAAAGCACTCTCGAGTTTGGACATCCAACTTCTTGATTGTTCAGGATTTTCGCCACCCAATAAAGGCTTCGGTCCTATTTTCATAAACTTATTGATAGTGTAGCGACGTCTACCCTTATGAGGACGATGTCGATCCTCATGATGATGGCGATGGTGACGATGCTGATGACCACCTTCCTATCCAATACTACCATGGCTCTCATCACCTCTTCCGGCCATATCCTGAAAATATTTGCACATTTAAAATCCCAAAATGCGCAATAATTACTCAAGACTAGACTAAATCCCAAGTACTAATCCCAAAATCTATGCATGCTCTAATACCAAAAATGTAGAAACCCTGCATTGAATCGCCTACTAACTGGCAACTAATATCATGCATTAAACTTAATAAATCAAGAATGCTTAACAGAGTAAAACATGCGGAAACATAATCCATAATTTACATATCAGCTTAGTAAAGAAAGTCCAGGATTAATACTGTAGTGATACAACCATATCAAAAAACTTAAAATAAACTTTCTAAAACATTTATACAGCTAAACAAATCATGATGTATAAAATCCCCTGAAAAGCTCCGGCTCCCTAGTCCTGCCTCAAGCTACCGGCTCCGTCCATCCTGTGACCTGCCCCGTGGAATAGGGTGTCCAAGATAATAACTAGGACATGAGCACTAACGCACAGTACATAAACATGAGTAAACATGTATATGATGCATGCAACATGATGACTGGTAAATGGTCATCTGAAAAGTTATGCTCAGTACCGGCGCCACATGAGTGCTGCCACCGCACGGATCAACCTCTGGGTGACACCACACTCGTCTAGTATACCAGAGTAGTCAGACATACATGTCCCCTCCGTCGCGGTACTCTCAGTGACAGACTATCAAGTATAGAGCTGAGCGGCTCTATAATCAGGTATTACAAGGTATAGGATCAATGTGTATATGCTCATGACATATGAATATGGAAAACGGTAAATCATATATCATGCCATATAATAATGCCAAATAAATGCAACACATAAACATGTATACTCGCTGTCAATCTCAGTCAATGTGTACGTACCTCTAGGCTAGTTCAAGTATAGTAGAATCCTAGGTTCCAAGCCTATATTCAAAAGTTTACCGTATTACTACAAAAGTTCTATAAGTCTTAACTAAGCTAATAAGTACTCCCAAAACTTAAATAGATTCCTGAACCATACCTTCATCCGTAGATAGCCCTTTGGAGACGCTAGTCCCAGATGACTATAACCACACCTTGGTTATTCCAGAACTTTTATTATAACCGATACGGCCCTCAAGTGTATAACTCACACTATATAACTGAAGAAGGAAACTCGGAAATCGATATGAAAATTCTGAATAAAAAATCCTCTATTTATAGGCAAATTTTTGGAACCGAACGTTGCGTCCATTCCTGCATGTTTGAAACTTGTCAAAACTCGTAGCTTAGTCATCAAGCCACCTCATGCCTGCCTGTCTCTAAAGGATCGTTGCGTCCGTTCTGAGGAACGTTGCATCCATTCTGACCAGAAAACATTGCATTCGTTCACCATCGGACGTTTCGTTTGTTAACACATTTTTAATACTTTTGATTAATCATGTAATTACTTAAATCGAGATGCGGGTTACTACATCTGCCCCATCGAATATGGTGTCCAGAACACACAGAAATACTAAACGTGAATGAATACGGTCAATACGAAATCTTGGATATACAGAAAAATATGATGTATGAAATAAATTTAAAACTCAGTCTGGTCAGGGGCGCCTGATAAGTGTATTTTATACACTTAATTTATATATGATCTTAATTGTTAAATATTTGTTTCGAGCAGATTTATGTGGGTATTATGTTGTTTTTGTGATTGTAGGACATTATCGAGATTTTGTGAATTATGGAATTTTGATGAGAAAAATAAGAAGTTTAGAAGAGAAAGGAAAAGAAAAGAAGAAAGAAGAAAAGAAAAGGAAACAACGTACAGAGAGAGGAGAGGTTAATGGGCTTTTTGTTATTGGGCCAATAAAGAATTCTTTAGCGCTCCTTGTTAGCGCTTCTTCAAGAGCTAACGCGCAGAGTTCTGAAATCTGAGAATTGGAAATTACGAGTTGAAGGCGCGCCCGCGCCGTCTATTGAGCGCCCGCCCCGTTGCTGGATTGGAAAGTTTTATTATTTCGGGCAATTAATTCTTGGGCTTGATTTTGTGGGCTTTTGCTGAGCAATATAAAAAGGAATTTTTATCAGAGGAGAGGAAGAGCCGCCACACACGTACACTACAGAATATCAGAGAGTTGATCGTGTGATTTTCCTGAGAAGATTTCTGGAGTTTAACTGAAGAACGAAGATGGAGTTTGATAGTCCGGACATGGCGTCGACGACGGATTTGTTTCTTATCTTTTATTTAATTCTGAACATGTTTGGATTTATGATTTATTGTTTTCAGAATTTTATTATGAACTAATTTTTATAGTCTAGAGGTCGGATGGAACCTGGTGTAGACGCTTTCATGAATTTTTTATTTTATTGAATTGGATTTCTTCTAGATTAATTGTTTTTTTCTAGAATTGATTGTCTTTTCAATTATCTGATCAATAATTGATTTGTTATATTTAATTGAAGTCATTGCTCGGGAGAGGGGATTTTGAATAGGACATTAGAAAATACACTGCTAATTATTTATACAGCTCGGGAGAGTGTATGATTTTAACAGATCTTTTAAAAAGAACATTGTTTTGTGCTAGATCACTGCGATAAATTCTTAATAGGAATATTGGAATTGAATTGTAGTTGATAAACATTATTTGTTGCTCGGGAGAGGGAAATAATATACGTAAGTGTTCTTGGCTATTAATCGATTGGAATTCATGAAGATTAATTAATTAGGATTGATTGTTGTTGAAACCAGGTGAAATCTATACCTCTAGACCGTTTTTTCTCTGATTGATTATTCCTGAAAGTTGTGTGCGTGCTATCTAAAATCATCTTAATTATTTTATTTTTATTGCAAAATTCTTGATTATTGATTTTCTAGATAAAGTTTAGACTATTTTAATTACAAGCACTAAGATTTTCATTTTATTCCCTGTGAGATCGGTATCTGAATTATTCACTATATTAAAACTTGACACTCGTACACTTGCGAGGAAATTTCACAACAAGTTTTTGGCGCCGTTTTCGGGGTGTAAATTTTGATTATTTTTTAGTCTTGTTACCAATTAGTCTAGATTTTAATTTAGAGTTTTTATTTTATTTTTTTTAAGTTACTAATTAATTCTTTCTTATATTTTAATTGCAGTCTATGCAACGATCTCAAAGTGTTAATTCTCTACTGTTTGATCCGGAGATCGAGCGCACTGCACGTGCTTTAAGACGAGCTAGAAGAGAAGAAATGGAAAGAATGGCTGAACAAGAAGCAAATCAAGCTCCCCTAGTTCCAATTAGAGATCACTTCAGACCGACGATCCAGGCTCACTATTCTGGAATCGCTCGAGGAACTATCAATGCAAACAATTTTGAGCTGAAGCCTGCATTGATAAACATGGTTCAATCGAACCAATTTAATGGGAGTGCCACAGCTGATCCTCATCTACATCTCAGGACCTTCTTAGAAATTACTGATACGGTAAAATTTAATGGTGTTCCTGAAGATATTATATGCTTACGCTTGTTTCCATTTTCTCTCAGGGATCAAGCCAGAAGTTGGTTGCAATCACTGCCACTTGGAAGCATCACTACTTGGGAGGTGATGGCAGAAAAATTTCTTGCAAAATATTTTCCTCCTGCCAAAACCACCCAACTGAAGATCGAGATCAGCACCTTCCGGCAGATGGACACTGAACAGTTATACGAGGCATGGGAAAGGTATAAAGAATTATTAAGACGTTGTCCTAACCACAATTTTGCAGATTGGGAACAGATCGAGTTGTTTTACAACGGACTGAATGCGCCTACAAGGATGAATGTCGATTCTGCTGCTGGAGGTACTATATTTGCGAAGGATCATGTTCAGGCTTATGATATGTTGGAGGAGATGACGGTCAATAGTTTCCAATAGCCATCGGAGCGTATAGGAGTAAAGAAACCAGCTGGAGTGTATGCAGTGGATCCTCTCATGTCCATCACTGCTCAGTTATCTGCACTGACTACACAGGTAGCTTCTCTGAATAAAATTAATGTTGCAGATTCAACTGGAGTTGAAGGATCACCGGCCATAGAGCAAGTCAATTATATAAATCCAAATGGCTACCGAGGTTATGGAGCGTACAGAGGTAATCCTATTTCCAATACTTTTCACCCTAATTTGCGGAATAATGAAAATTTTTCATATACTAACAATACTAATAAGGGTGATGGTAAGTTGTCTTTGGAGGATATGGTTAGTACCTTTGTGCAGGAATCAGGTAAGCGGATGGCAAGAACTGAGTCTGGCCTTGACAGCTTGGAGACGCACATGGCCAACATGGGTGCAGTGTTGCAATCCATGGAGACTAGTATTGGGCAGTTGGCGAACGCACTGAAGGACAACAATCGCGGCCAGTTCCCTAGCAATACTGAGGTGAATCCCAAGGAGCAGTGCAATGCCATCTAAGTGCATAGTGCCAAAGACGTTGGAGTTCAAATTCCTACTGTTGCGGATAAGAAACTTGAGGAAAAAGTTGAGGAGAAAGAGAAGGAGCTTGAATCTGAGCCAAAACCGATGTATAAACCTTCACTTCCATACCCGCAAAGGTTCAAGAAGAAAGCATTGGACGAGCAATTTTCCAAGTTCTTGGAGATTTTTAAGAAGATTCACATCAACATTCCCTTTGCTGAAGCTTTGGAGCAAATGCCGAATTATGCGAAGTTCATCAAGGAGGTGATGTCCAAGAAGAGGAGGCTGCTAGAGAACGAGGTAGTGAATTTAACGGAAGAGTGCAGTGCAGTGCTCCAAAAGAAGATGCCACAAAAGCTTAAGGATCCAGGGAGTTTTACTATTCCTTGCACTATTGGCTCTTCTTATTTTAATAATGCACTTTGCGATTTAGGAGCTAGCATTAATCTCATGCCCTTGTCTGTTTTCAGGAGCTTAGGACTTGGTGAGGTGAAGCTCACCATGATCGCGTTGCAGTTGGCTGATCGATCTATCACATATCCGCTTGGAATCATTGAAGATGTTTTGGTAAAAGTAGATAAATTTATTTTTCCAGCGGATTTTGTTGTGTTAGATATGGAGGAGGATGCAAACATGCCCCTGATATTGGGGAGACCTTTCTTGGCCACTGCCGATGCCAAGATAGAGGTGAAGAGAGGTGCATTGTCAATGGGTGTGGACGGTGAGAGTGTAATTTTTAATATATTCATGAAGTCATCTAACACCCCTATTGAAAAATTATGCTTGATAGAGCCGGTTATGAATTTGGAGGGTCGTTCAAAAACCGACATTGCGATTGATTCATCGAACGAGAGAGCGCCAAAACCACCAAAGAAGGCCACGAAAAAAGCAAAATTTAAAAGGCGGTTCGTGGAATTTATTTGGCGAGTGAAAGAGAAGGGGAAGAATTAATCCCGTGAAAGTCGGGCTGACGACTTTAAACCAAGCGCTACTTGGGAGGCAACCCAAGCATTTTATTTTATTTTATTTTATTTGTTTTTATTTTCAGTTTATTTAATTTTGGTTATTTAATTGTTTTAAGTATTTTTTTTAATTATTTTAAATTTTTGAGCTAATTTTTCTTAATTTTCTAAAAAAAAAAAATTTGCAGGCTCCAGAAATCTCAAATTCGAGCAAGGGGCGCGCCCGCCCCATTTATTGGAGCGCCCGCACCTTACCTGGATGAAATTGGAGTATTTTGCGACTTAAAGGCGCGCCCGCGCCACCCCTGCTGAGCGCCCGCGCTTCCGTTGCGCCACACTAAGTCAAGAACAGCGCTGCACCTAGCGCTATCGCGCAACTCAAGAATGCTCCATTAAGTGCTATCGCGCTCCCTCTACCGCTCAAATCTAAGCGCTATCGCGCATCACTTTCAAGCGACAACAACCAACTCCATCAGCGCTACAACAAGCGCTATCGCGCCTCTTCACCCCTCATCAGCGCTCCACCAAGAGCTAACGCGCATCCAGCCTCCCCATCTTCACTTCTCCTCATGCGCGATAGCGCCCTCCATTTGCTCTCACCCTAGCGCTATCGCGCGTCTCAGCCCTCCATGCAGGCAGCAACCCCTCCAACCAGCGCAAACCACTAGCAGGTCCACCATTAAGCGCGATTGCGCCTCTCCATGCGCCATCCAGCTCCACCATGTGCGATTGCGCACACCTCAAAGCAAATTCTTGCGCTAACAACCATCCTTATCTGTGCTCCACTTTGAGCAATCGCGCATCACCACATCCCTTTCCTCCAAGCGCAAACAAATCACCATCTGCGCCTTATGGAGAGCAAACGCGCATTGCCTTTCACCAGATGCTAAACCATGAGCCAATGATCTCCATAGCAGTTGTGCACTCCATGCGCAAATGTGCGAACTCCTGCTGCTAATTCATGTGCCAACAGCCATATCATTCCTTGAGCTAATTAACTCCTCAGTACATCTCACATGTATCGTGTTCTTGAAGTGAACCCCGAACCGAGCTCTTTTCCTCACTTCCTTGCCGCAGCAAGTTCCTACAGCCACATCTCCTATGCGCACTCATTTGTTCCTCCTCTATACATTTAAGGGTTGTATATTGTTTATTGTGGTTTCAAATTTTGTTTTTTATCTGACCGTGTGCATGTTTTCTTCGAAGGTTAAATTGGATGCCCATTGTTGTGCCTTATCCACCTCCTCCGCAGTGGTCTTCTGATGATACTGCTGCTGCTGCACCTTCTTTCCATGGAGATGATGATGATGACGCCGAGTCCTGATGCTCGGTGTCGAAGGTATGAGTCCCTTGTTCTTTTTATTGTTTTTAATCATTAGGGACAATGATTACATTAAGTTTGGGGGGGGGGGGGGTGAATCAATGTTTGATTTAGTGGTTTTGTTGTTTGGTTGAAAGTTGAGTTTTGAATTTCATAGATAAAATTTTTGTTGAGTTTAGTTGTTTTTGGTTGAGTCGAGTTGAATTTAAAAGAAGTTGAGAAATATTGGATGCATGGCTAATGAAAAATATTTTTGTGCTATAACTGAAATCCATGATTGTCTACCTATCTGACAGACATTTTTTAAAAAATAATGGAACCAATTAGATGAACAATTTCCTATATACTTTGTGATTAATACTTGAATCTGATTTTTGAGACATACAGACATAGATATGATTGAGGCATTGTTTGAAATTTTTGGGCCTAATTTTCATTGAATTTATCCTTAGTTGCCCATTTGAGCTACACTTGTATATTAGTACATTGAGGTACGAGAAAATCTGAATTTTTTTTTTGAAAATCATCGTTAACTGCTGATGATTATTTTTTCTGCACTGATTGAGATTTGTTTGAATTTATTGTGGATTGAGAATTGTCTAGAACTAGTTTGAACACTCTTCGAGGCGAAATACGGGCAAAACTGAGATTAGGAATGATTTAGACAATTTTTCTGAATTCGTTTGAGCCTTTCAAGCTACCTATTACTATTTTATCCCTAGTACCTTGTTTGAGCTGTATTGAAAATCGAATGGCATGCATGTAAATGTGTGATTAAACCCCCATTCGTCATTATTTCAAGGTCCTACATTCACTACCTGAATAGCCTATACACTATTTCCTACCTTTAAGGGAGTAATTTGAATGCTAAATTGTGGTATGCTCCTAGTTTTATTTGTGAGAAAAAGGATTGGTGTGGTGGATGAATTGAAAAGATGAAAAAAAGGTAGTAGAAAAAAGAGTTGAAAAATGTGGTTGAAAAAGTTGTGAAAGAAAGAAAAAATTTGTGAGAGAGTTGTGAAAAAGTTGAGAAATGAAGTGAATTGAAATAAAAGTGAATTGTGAAAGAAAAGGAGTTGAAATTAGAGTTTAAGCATGAATATAAATTACTCCTTATTTTGAATTCTTATCCTTCATTTGTAGCCATGATCCAGGCCTTACATTATAAGCTGAATAAGTCCTATTGACCGAGTCTCAGTTGCCCAATATACTAGTGGAGAAGAGTTGCGAGAATTTAGCCTATGGACTGTTGATTGATGCTTTTAATGATTATGAATTTTGATCTAAACACGCACACACTATTATTCTTTGCATTTACCTATTTGTGAGTGTTTTTGATTAATATCCTATATTTGATCCTATGCTATCCTTGAAAAGTCCTCATGATCTATGAATGTTTGAATTGAATTTGGAGAATGGTGTTTTGAACTTGAGTTGCGGAGATTGTGAGTTTATGCGGTTATTATTTTGTGATTGGCTAAAACTTTCAAGTGTTAGTAGGTTGGATATGATTGGATTTGATATTTTTGAAATCATTGATGAGGCCATTGCTCCATAATATTTCTTGACTATTCTTGTTGGTTTTTGAGAGACTGAGTTTTTGGAATTTAATAGTTTTTCTCGGGACTAGCAAAAGTCTAAGTTTGGGGGTATTTGATAAGTGTATTTTATACACTTAATTTATATATGATCTTAATTGTTAAATATTTTTTTCGAGCAGATTTATGTGGGTATTGTGTTGTTTTTGTGATTGTAGGAAATTATCGAGATTTTGTGAATTATGGAATTTTGATGAGAAAAATAAGAAGTTTAGAAGAGAAAGGAAAAGAAAAGAAGAAAGAAGAAAAGAAAAGGAAACAACGTACAGAGAGAGGAGAGGTTAATGGGCTTTTTGTTATTGGGCCAAGAAAGAATTCTTTAGCGCTCCTTGTTAGCGCTTCTTCAAGAGCTAACGCGCAGAGTTCTGAAATCTGAGAATTGGAAATTACGAGTTGAAGGCGCGCCCACGCCGTCTATTGAGCGCCCGCCCCGTTGCTGGATTGGAAAGTTTTATTATTTCGGGCAATTAATTATTGGGATTGATTTTGTGGGCTTTTGCTGAGCAATATAAAAAGGAATTTTTATCAGAGGAGAGGAAGAGCCGCCACACACGTACACTACAGAATATCAGAGAGTTGATCGTGTGATTTTCCTGAGAAGATTTCTGGAGTTTAACTGAAGAACGAAGACGGAGTTTGATAGTCCGGACACGGCGTCGACGACGGATTTGTTTCTTATCTTTTATTTAATTCTGAACATGTTTGGATTTATGATTTATTGTTTTCAGAATTTTATTATGAACTAATTTTTATAGTCTAGAGGTCGGATGGAACCTGGTGTAGACGCTTTCATGAATTTTTGATTTTATTGAATTGGATTTCTTCTAGATTAATTGTTTTTTCTAGAATTGATTGTCTTTTCAATTATCTGATCAATAATTGATTTGTTATATTTAATTGAAGTCATTGCTCGGGAGAGGGGATTTTGAATAGGAAATTAGAAAATACACTGCTAATTATTTATACAGCTCAGGAGAGTGTATGATTTTAACAGAGCTTTTAAAAAGAACATTGTTTTGTGCTAGATCACTGCGATAAATTCTTAATAGGAATATTGGAATTGAATTGTAGTTGATAAACATTATTTGTTGCTCAGGAGAGGGAAATAATATACGTAAGTGTTCTTGGCTATTAATCGATTGGAATTCATGAAGATTAATTAATTAGGATTGATTGTTGTTGAAACCAGGTGAAATCTATACCTCTAGACCGTTTTTTCTCTGATTGATTATTTCTGAAAGTTGTGTGCGTGCTATCTAAAATCATCTTAATTATTTTATTTTTATTGCAAAATTCTTGATTATTGATTTTCTAGATAAAGTTTAGACTATTTTAATTACAAGCACTAAGATTTTCATTTTATTCCCTGTGGGATCGATATCTGAATTATTCACTATATTAAAACTTGACACTCGTACACTTGCGAGAAAATTTCACAACAGCGCCTATCGAATATGCAGTACCGGCTGGAGTCAACTCTGCAAGGTACATCCACACACTCACCCTATCACCGTAGAGTCAGTCTGCGTCATCACGGCGTCTCCTAGTGATAGAAAAAATACAATAAATGTAGGGTCGAGCCTTCCTACCAACATGACTCATCTCTAAAGAGATACAAGTCCAATATGATCATGCATGTGCATAAAGCAGAAAATCATGGCACATAAAATGCAACATATAAGTGCATATCATGCCGGCTATTTCGGTCAGTACTTACGTACCTCAAAACCAGAATCTCTAGAATCACAAATCTATATTCAAGCCTACAAGTAAATATTATCCATGTCACTATTACTGATCTAAATGCCTTAACTAGACTATTAGATACTCTCTAATCTTATTAGGGATCTCAAGTTATATCTGCGTCCGTCGATAGCCCTTTGCTGTCGAAGTCCCAACTCCTGGTCACAACTTCGCTACGACTTCCGGAATTCCTTGGTATCGACCGCACTCTGCCTAGGAGACTAGAAAGACGTCCCAACCAACAAAGAAAAGGAGAGAAAAGTTTTGAATTGTCAAGGAAATTAGGATTCGGACCCCATATTTATAGAATACGGTTCAATATCCACGTTCGGATTGTCCGATCTCCCTCAATTGCCACGTGTAACCACTTTGTGACATTTGTCCGAACAACACATTGGATGGTCCGGTCTCCACTTCGAATCATCCGATCTTTCTATGTGACGCCAACTGGATGACCTCATCTAGTACACTTGGCGGAAAAGGGTTCGGATCGTCCTATCTTCCCTCTGCCTTCGAACTCCAACAGAGCTTCCGAACTCACGTAGATCGAATCCTCCAATCCTGGTTTGGATTGTCCAAACTGATCCAAATAATCGAAGTTCAGATTTATAATCAAGCATGAGGAACAAATAAAAAATAAAACAAAAGAGTTCTTTATTACATCTGATCCTTACAGAATCACAATACAATTCCAAAAATGAATTACACAACTTAAAACAATTCTGGATGCTTTGAACGCATCCGGCTCTCTAGCTCCTAAGTCGCCTCCTTGCTACCTCTGTGCTGCCACTAAACCATCACCAAAGGTATAATCTTACTCCGTATTACCTTCTCCTTCCTGTCAATTATCCTGAGAGGTCTCTCTACGTACGACAAATCCTGCTTTAACTAAACCTCTCTCAGATGCAACACATGAGACTCATCCGCAACATACTGTCACAACAAGGATACATGGCACACATTATAAATGCCAGAAAGATAAGGCGGCAAGGCTAAATGATAGGCCACGTCTCCAACTTTCTCAAGAATCTTGAATGGCCTTTTAATCTCGGCGATAACTTGCCCTTTAGCCCAAACCTCATCACTCTCTGAGAAGGAGAAACCCTCAGAAAAACATGCTCTCCCGGCTGAAAATGCAAAGGTCTACGATGAGTGTTAGCGTAACTCGCCTGTCGATCCTGAGCAGCTTTGATCCTCCGTTTGATCAACTTTACTGCATCGATCATCTGGTGGACTAACTCTGAACCCTCAACCTGATGCTTGCCAACCTCGTCCCAAAACAAAGACGTACAAAAATGGCGACCATACAAAGCCTCAAACGGTGCCATGTCAATACTGCGATGGTAGCTTTTATTATAATCAAACTCAAACAACGCCAAATGGTCATGCCAAGTTGTACCAAAATCCATCACAGTAGCCCTAAGCATTTCCTCAAGAGTGCGAATCGTCCTCTTAGTCTGTCAATCAGTCTCCAGATGATATGCCGTACTCAAGTTCAAAGTAATACCTAGAGCACGCTAGAAACTACCCCAAAACCTAGAGGTAAACCTCAGATCTCTGTCGCTCACAATGCTCAGTGGAATCCCATGCAAGCAAAAAATCCCTTGCACATACAACCGTGCCATCCAATAAAAAGTGAAGTCTCAATTATATGGAAGAAAATGCACGTACTTCGACAATCTATCTACAACAACTCATATCGCATCACAGTTCCTAGAAGACAACAGAAAGTGTGTGACAAAATCCATAGTTACGTGATCCCACTTCCAATCAGGAATATCTAAACTCTGGAGCAAAACTCCGGGTCGTCGGAATTCTGTCTTGACCTGTTGACACACAAGGCATCGCGACACAAACTGATACACAGTGTGCTTCATCCCTTTCCACCATAATCTTGTCCGTAGATCCTTATACATCTTCATGCTACCTGGATGAAAGAAAATCTACTACGATGAGCCTGTGACAAGATCTCATCTCTTAGTGTAGAGTCATCAAGAACCACCACACTGTTGTAAAGACACAGTAACCCATCAGCCTGAGATGAAAGCCAGAAGTATTCTCTCCCTGAGCCAATCGTGCTAACGTCTGATTCTTCGAATCGGCACTTTGCGCCTATCTGATTCGAGTATACAAAGTTGGATCAAAAAGTACCAAAGAAACGCGAATTCCCTTGTTCTTCTTCTTGTGACAAAAATTGAATCCCAAGGAACAACACTCTTGTACTAGTCGTGAAACTGCACAGGTACAAAGGGAACTCAAATCACTTTATGACTAAGTGCATCAGCAACCGAATTTGAAGAACCTGGATGATACTTGATCTCACAATCATAGTCTTTCAACAGATTCATCCAACGACGCTTCCTCATGTTCAACTCAGCCTGAGTGAATAGATACTTCAAACTTTTATGATCCGTGAAGTTCTCAAACCGCTCATCGTACAAATAATGACACCATATCTTAAGAGCAAAGGCAATGGCTGTAAGATCAAAATAATGTACGGGATAGTTTTCCTCATGAGTCTTCAGTTGTCTGAAAGCATAAACAATCACATGTTCATTCTGAGTGAAAACACATCCCAAGCCCAGAAGAGAAGCATCGCTATAAAACCACCAGAACCAGACAAAAATGCTATCAGTACTGGAGTATTGTCAAATGATGTCACAGCTCAAGGACACAGTCCAAACGAAAGAAAGATTCTTCTTCGTCAACAGCGTCAGCGGCTTGGATATTTGCGAGAAATTCTCCACAAAGAGAAGATAATATCCGATCAAGCCTAGAAAACTACGAACCTCAGAAGCTGTCGTCGGACGCGACCAATTCGGAATAACTTTTGTCTTGCTAGGATCAACTGCAACACGATCTCGGGAAATCACATGACCAAGTAAAACAACTCAGTCAATCCAAAATTCACACTTGCTAAGTTTGGAGTGCAATTGTCGCTCTCTCAAAACCTGCAACATTGTATGAAGATGATATGCATGCTCATCCACACTATGAAAATATACCAGAATATCATCGATAAAAACTACCATGAAATTATCCAAAAAGTAGTGGAAAACCATGTTCATCAAATCCATGAAAATAGCAGGAGCATTAGTCAACCCAAACGACATCACTAGAAACTCATAGTGACCATACCTCGTTCAAAATGCTGTCTTAGAGATATCCTCATTTCTAACTTGCAACTGATGATATTCCGATCTCAGATCAATCTTAGAATAGAAAGAAGTCTCCTGGAGCTGATCATCTATCCGCGAAATAGGATACTTGTTCTTGACAGTCGCCTGGTTCAGCTGTGTGTAGTTTATGCAAAGACGCATCGACACATCCTTCTTCTTGACAAATAAAATTGGGGCTCCACAAGGTGAAACAATTGGTCGAATTTAGCCTTTATCAAGAAGATCTTGCAACTGTTTCTGCAACTCCCTCATCTCAGATGGAACCAGACGATAAGGTTCTCGGGAAATCGGAGTTGTCCCTGACAATAACTCTATGCCGAACTCTACATCACGAACAAGAGTCTATCTTGGAATCTCATCAGGAAACATCCGAAAACTCTCGAACCACTGGTATCTCCTAAATATCCGAACCCAATAAGGATGCATCAACAACATAAATAATATAGTCTGCCCCGCCAGACTCTAAAGCATGACAGAATTTCAGAGCAGATACCACTAGCATCGGGGGTCGCGCTCCCTTACCATAGAAATACTATGCATCCTCATCCTCATGGTGAAACTGGGCCAACCTCTTATCGAAATCCACTACAGCTCTATAGGCAGTCAAAAGTTCAACCCCGATGATGCAATCAAAATCATCCATCGCTAAAATCATCAAGTTAACACACAACTGATGACCCTCAAATCCCCACATACAACCTACTACTAGACGCTTAGAGAGAACTTCCTGGCACATCGGAGTCGAAACAACTAACAACTCGTGGTTTGGTGGACAAAGTGAGTTTTCTGTTAGTTCGGTAGTGATTTAACTGAATTTTGATTTGGTTGTTTAAATAATTTATTACCTTTGGTTTTAGTCACCGGTTGTATATTGTCGGTTTAGTTTTTAAACCTAGTTTTAGTTTCCGTTTTTATTTCATTTTATCATTTTGCTTAAATTATCTTGATTGCATTCTAATTAAAGAAATTAGTAGATGAACCCGGTAAGGTCACTAAAGGTTGCTCATTCAAAGCCACCAGTAACAAAATTGGAAGTTCGATTACACTTGAATTACCTGTTCAAATAAATTCGGCTTGCCTTCATTAAATTGGTAATAAAAATTTCATATTTGAATAGGTAATTTGTTGATTATTGTTTGAGTAATCTTTGGATCATCTGATTCATGGTTCATGTAATAGATGAAAAATGAAGAAAAAATATTTCATAAAACATAAATTTGTTAATATCATTATGATAATAATAAAAAACTTGGTCCATAAATATTATTTCAAACTAATTATAATATTTTATTTAATTTTATGTGATGATTGAATCTCTTCTACTGCCCATCACACACGCAAAGTTCTCTTGCAATCTTCTGAATTGCATTTCTCAATCCTGCTTTGTTCCATACTTTCTTCACATCGCAGGCAAAAACCACCAACACAAATTGCTTTATTTGGACAATATCTTATACACTGGTCGTCATACTTGCATCTTGCACCCAAGAATCTTGCGTTGGATGGCATAAAACCTGTCAAATTTTATTACGTAAACTTGTTACACTACAACAAATATGGTCATACACAACACTATAAAGACAACGGTTTTCAGCAAAAACCGTTGTCTTTTACTCTTTAACAACAGCTTTATTTAAAACCGTTGTCATATGACCAAAAAACCCGCTCAAAGACAATGGTTTTTTAAAAACCGTTGTCTTTAATAGGTCAAAGACAACGGTTTTAAAAAACCGTTGTCTATGAGCGGGTTTTTTAACCTACGACAATGGTTTTTAATAACTGTTTTCTATGAACGTGTATTTGATATTATACGACAACGGTTGTTTATAACCGTTGTTATTTTTTTGTTTTATGTTTTCTAAGACAACACTTCATTGAATCCGTTGTGGTTTGGTTTTAACTTTTAATTTTAAGAAATACACTTTCCTTTTCTCACTCTCACACCTACCTCACCCTTCTCTCCTAACTCACGCTTCTGTCCAAAACCCAACCCTAGCCGCCCTTCTCCTCACAGCTCACGTCCCTATTCTCCGCCCCGTTCCTTCCATTTCCTCCACCCGCCTCCACCCGAGCTCAAATACCACTCACCTCATGTGTCAAATTTCTGCTGTTGGATTGCAGAAAGAAATAGTTTTTGAATTGAGGTTAGTTTCTTTATTTATCCGAAAGAAAATTCGATTTTGATCTGTATTTGGTCTAATCTCATTTAACACATGCCACCAGAAGGCAAGTTTACTTTAAGCACAACATGCAAACTATTCAAAGGTTGGAGTTAAAATATGGTTATTGTAGTGAAATCCCTTCATAATGGTATGTTTCACTATTGCCCGTTTTTCGTTATCGTTGTTGTCATCGTATGGTATAACAAAGCATAATGTCATTTTCACCAAACTTGGAAGCACACTAATTCAGATTCAGATTCATCACGTCCTCACATGAACTTGTGTCTATCTCCATTTTATAACAATTAAGGCGGCATGTTGGTTGATGAAAAAGGAAGTTGCTCAGTGAGGTTACCTCCCATGAGTGAAGATAAGATCAAAACAGAAAAGTGTGTCCCAAATTATGAAACTTTGATTGATGATGGCATGAATGTTTTGAGCAAGGATGAGTATATTCAGGTATATGTTTGTTTAATTGTGGTTACATTACTTGATATTATTGCAAGAATAAGTTGCATCAATTTATAACATGATTGATTGTATTCTAGGGTAAGGCGGTTGCTTTGACACTGGAAATATGTAGTGGATATGTGAGTATATATTCTTTTCTTAATTAAGCATTTAATTTAGCCAATGGAACACTCATGTCGAATCTTGTTGCTATATGAAGGAGCTTGAGATTGTTTAATTCGAACAAGGAGAGGAAAGGGAAAAAAAGCCTACATGGGAAGTGATAAAGGTATTTCTTATATATGTTTATCTGCGATAAATTGACAAATATTTATACATGTATTAATCATTGACAATTTTTTGATAATATAGGGTCCTCGCCAACCAGATGCAAAAGAGTGTGGGTATTATTTGATGAGGTTTATGAAAGAAATTGTTGAAGAAAATGCTACCAGTGATAAGGATTCACTTTCCTCAATAGTATATTTGACATATTCTCAATCTTCTCAAATAAGTGTGTTTATATCATGTTTCTTCTTCATTATTGTTTTTTTTACTAATATAATTTGAGTTTGTTCACAGTTCATGAAAACAGTTTACTCTAATGAAGAAATTGATGAAGTGCGATCCGAATGAGCGGAATGCGTACTAGACTATATTAATTATGACTAGGTATGTTTAATTAATATTGTTTTATTTTCTTATTGTTCACTTTTGCTTAATGAGTTTTTATTTTCTGCTGTGATAATCGACTCTTGTTTTTTTATTAAGTTCCCTGCACATAATGTGCTGTTGATTAATGATGGTTCTCTAACGAGTTGTACTTTCTATGCGTGACTTCCTGGAAATCACATTATCATTGTGCATCGTTATAATCTTCGAGTAAAATAAATTTGGGAGAGGTCTGGACTCTGTAAAAAGCTTAAGATTGAAATTTCTTTTCTTTTGTAAAAGATTAATTAGAAGGTGCATAAATAAAACACTAGCTAGGAGAGGTCTGGACTCTGGAATTAATGGGAACTATCCTTCATTAATGTTTTAGCCCTCCTAAGTAAAGACTATTTTTTGAGGAGAAATCTCACATGTTCTTGACCAGGTGCTTTCATTAGATAATGCATCATGATTTGGAATTTTGGATGCTTTTTGGTAGTGTCAATGTCTAGGTCTGTAAGACACTTTGTTTTGTGCTGTAGCATCTACCTTGAATGAGACAATTGACAAATCTATTATTGAGGCACACACATACACACAAGATTTTAGTGTGAACAAGTTCACTTCTTATAGTGATTATGCTATTACTCATGCATGTGTAACTACAGGTTTCTGACTCCAATTTCTGTTTTTCCTTTGGTGGCTCTTGTCGTTTTTGGGCTCTATGAGCTTGGATTCCCTAAGGTACGAACAAGGCCTAACTAGCTGCATAGGATCTTTAGTCAACTTTTAGTTAAAATGAAATATGCTGTAGAATAGGAGAGATTAAATATGCATAGCTTATTTTACATGTACCTAAAATAATGTTAATTTGCTTATGATATCAAACAAGAAGGCAGATCCATGCTAGTATGAATTAAAGTTGGGAGGCTAGCTTATTGGGATGTGGAGTGGAACTTGAAATGGTGTGTGGTTTGAGTTATTGGGATGTTGTGGAGTGGAACTTGAAAGTGCCAAATCCATGGTTTAGCTTGTGGCCTGTGGGTTGGTCGGAGCCCACGGTTTGTCAACTGTGCCTACTATATTTTATGAATTCAATACAAATGCAAAAATGAGTTGAATAAAATCTGCACTGCCTTCCCTTTTGGAGTTGCTGAGTTTTTTTCTTTTATTTTTTTCCATGACAAGCGAGATATTAGTTTGATAGTTGAGATTGGATTCCATGTTTAAATTGTTCTAAGATTTTGTTGATAATTTTGGACTGAGAATGTGTTTTCTTGTAGGTAACTCGGGAGTAATGCATAAGGGGTTTTGATGCAAGGATTGAGCTGTGTTTCAGATCGCCTTGGTAATACATAGAAGTCATCTCGTGAACATCGTTATCAAGAACAAACACATGATGATTTATGTTTTGATACAACCATCTTTTGGAACTACTTTTGTTACATTTATATTATATTAGATGGGATATTTTGAGTTTCGACTACGTAGTATTATCTTCCAAATTAGATGTGTGTAACTATTTTGGAACTTGAATATTTTCATGGATTCAATGTAGTAAATATTTTATTTTATATTGATTTTTTTATTAATATTTATAGTTCGTATGAAGATTAATTAGGCAACGGTTTTAATGACTCCAAATACAACTTATTTATGTTATTGCCAAAACCGTTGTCGTATATCACAAACGACAACGGATATACACTGTTGCAAAAACCGTTGTCGTCATTCAAAAACGACAACGGATATACACTATTGCAAAACCGTTCTTGTAATCCACAAACGAAAACGGATATAAACTGTTGCAAATATGTTGTCCTAAGCCATAAACAACAACGGATATAAACTGTACAAAACCGTTGTCTTAAATAGTCAATGACAACGGATTTACACTGTTGCAGAACCGTTGTCTTTGGAGACTTACGACAACGGTTACAAACTGTTGCAAAACCGTTGTGGTAGGATGGCTACGACAACGGATATAAACCGTTGTTATAGGGCACGCTTTTTACAACGCCCCCAGTTACAACGGTTTTAATCCCCCCTACGACAACGGATAATATCCGTTGTCGTTTTGCAATTTTCTTGTAGTGAATTAGTAAATAAATATGATTTCGTTAATTATAAAATTAAATAATCAAACAAATATTTTTTCTGCATCATATTTTTGTTTTGATGTCACTTGGTGGATGTATGAACAATTTGTAAATTCATGCAATAAAATTATATAAAGGAAAGAGACCGACCGACACCAATCAGAAGGAGAAATACGACGAATAGCACATGGGGAGATGGAGACTTGTCCATTGATTAACTAAGTATATTTTTTATATAAAATTTCAATAGAAACAAATATTATGTGCACTTTGTAAAGAAGAGAAGGGGTTTTTATACTGAAAAGAATTAAAGCAATTGAGAAAATATTTTAAATTTTTTTATATCTTAAAATATTGTACGTAGAGTATGATTCAATATGTAAAACATATTGTGGAATTGGGAAAATATTGTATAGTAATTGGAAAAATATTTTAAATTTTCTTTTCCTAAAATATTGTACGTAGATTATGATTCAAAATGTAAAATATATTTTGGAAATTTTAAAATAGCTAAATATTTAGTGATAAAATTATTGAAATTAGACAAGTGAAAGAAATTTGATTGTTAATAATTTGAATTTGAAAATACAAAATTTTAGATATAAATTTCAAATGAATTTTTTTTAGAACTTTAAATATATTAAATTGCCTAATAAATTAATTAACAATATAAGAACACAACTTTTACATCAATGAATTTCAATAATTTCCAAATATATTTTGTTAATATCAATTTGACTAAGAGCCCGCTTGCTTTTAGTAGTATTTTTTTAAAAAAATAAGTGATTTTTTAAGTTGTTTTTAAAAGCATTTTGAGTTATAAAAAAAGCATTTGAAATGTTGTCTTAATTAAGTGATTTAAAAATCAATTAAAATTTATCCAAACACATTTGAGATAATAAAAGCACTTTTAAAAAAAACAATTTTTTTCTTTTTTCTACTGAAACCAAACGCACTCTAAAACTATAAATGTTCATAGATATGCTATTTCATTTCTTTATATTGTGGTAATCTCCCAATTTGTTTTCAATAATTTACAAATATATTTTGTTAATAACAATTTTACTAAAGCTATAAATGTTCATAGATACATAGTTTCATTTCTTTGTATTGTGGTAATCTCCCAATACAAAGAAATGTAGGAGGAAGAAATCAGTTTCGCAGTATGTCAAAGATTTTTGTGGTAATCTCCCAATACAAAAAAAGATTTACATGGTCTTGATGATTTTGTGGCTTGCTACCTATTTCCATGAATTCTTGCGCAATTTTTTTAATTTTTTAATTTATTGAAATTGGTACTAGAGCCATTACAACGGTCCAATCCACACCAAACCATCCTCAAATGGATCCTAGTAGTTGGCCCATCAACCTCAATGCAATCCAAATCATCTTGAGTTGAGGTTAAACGAGGTGGCGCGAGAAAAAGAATGATATACAAAACAATGATAGTATCTGTTGAAAATATATTATTTATTATTGTTGAATGTTGAATGTTGAATGTTGAATATTGAATGTTGAATGTTGAATATTGAATATTGAGTTGTAAAATTTTGAAAATTAGTGTGTGATAATGTAGATGATGATATATTAATTTTTGGACTAATCTCAAATATGGATCTATAAATAGGTCTTCATTTGTGATGAAAAATACAATTGAATTGAGAGAGAAAAATTTGTGAAGTGTAGAGTTTGATATATTTTGAGATTTGAAGTTTTTACTTTTTACCATAAATTTTTACTTTTTCACGAAACATTATCAGCATGATCGCTCGAAGGTTCTCTATAATTTTCGACGCTCCAAAATACAAGAAGTCAAAAATATTCAACAAGTAAGAATATTCATTTTTACTGTTTATATATTTTTATTGTGTATATATATTAATATATAATTTCATGTTATTATATAAAAGGCTGTCTATGACACCGACATTATAATAACATGATATGATATATATTTATTATGTATATATACTAACTATATTTGTATAATTTCACAATATTATATAAAAGGCTGTCTATGACACCGATCTTATAATAATGTGATACGATATACTATACCTGACTTTATACTAACTATATTTGTATAATTTCACAATATTATATAAAAGGTTGTCTATGACACCGATCTTATAATAATGTGATATGATATACTATACCTGACTTTATACTAACTATATTTGTATAATTTCACAATATTATATAAAAAGTTTTATATGACACCGATCTTATAATAATGTGATATGATATACTATACCTGACTTTATACTAATTATATTTGTATAATTTCATAATATTATATAAAAGGATGTCTACGGCACCGACCTCATAATAACGTGATATGATATACATAATTATTTAATTATTATTATTAGTATATGCATCGCATGATTATCATAAATTTTTATTCAACACATAATCATTTTTTTCTTAACCCCAACGGTCACAAACGGTCATAAACGACTAGTTTTTTGCATATAAATATGATCACTCAAACTCATTTTCAAATACACCAAAATTCACTCTTTTTCTAAATTATTTCTTATCGTTTTTTCGAGGATGAAGATGATGCATGGAATTTCTAAGGCTATTTTTCATAACGATTATGATCATCATGCTCACGAGTCTTATACTCACCGGCGATTATCCACCGCATACTTTTTATCTATTTTTAAACATACTTGTACTCGTCGTTTATCCATTATTTTGTATTGTCATATTAATGAAAATTAACTAATAAAATTCATTGTTATTTTTATAGTACCACCATGTCAAATTTGGCAAAGATTGAATTCATTGCGCTCGATATCACTGGAAAGAATTATATGTCATGGACTCTCGATGTAGAGATGCATCTTGAGTCATTGGATCTAAGTGATACCATCAAAGAAAATAATATATCATCCTCACAAGAAAAAGCAAATTCTATGATTTTCTTACGTAGACATCTTGATGAAGAATTGAAATGTGAGTATCTCACAGAAAAAGAACTGATGCGATCATGGATGGCTCGCATGCTGATCAAGTGCCTAAGGATCCGTTGGAGATACTACGAGGACCGGTTACGAGAGGCCGAGCTCAGAAGTTTAAGGAAGCATTTCAATCTTTGTTGCTGAAGACACAAGAGGGCGTTGGATTTCTTGATATTCAATTTGGAGGAAGTTATAATCTTATTGAGGTCAAAAGATGTCAAGAAAGTGAAGAAATTGAAGACCCTGCTCGAAGCCAAGGCGCGCCCGCGCCATTATTTTGCGGAGAATAAGCGCGCCCGCGCCTCATGATCGCGCGCCCGCGCTTACGGATGCCAAATTGACGATGTTTTGCGAGCTCTAGGAGCGCCCGCGCTACCTTATCGCGCGCCCGCGCCCTTGTTTGTGCAACTTCGGCGCGCCCGCGCCTCTCTCTAGCGCGCCCGCGCCATGGCGTTTTACATGCACCGAAGGTGTTTGTGTGTGTGTTCGGGATTTTTAATATTTTGGATTTACTTTGTTTATTTTAGGTCTTTTATTCCTACTAGGAAACTTTAGGAGATATCTTTGATATCTTTTTGATTTATTTTGCATTATCTTTCAATATTTAGGGTTGTAATATAAATACTACAACATTCATTATTTTAATGATAATTAAGATTTTCAGATTATTGATTATTAAATACAAAATTCTCTTTAGAATTTTATCAAAGCTTTTGCTTTACCCAAAATCAAACTTATCAAAGTTTCATAGCTTTGTGGCGTTTGTCAATCGATTTTCAATTGGGTTGTCAAAGACAGGTTCCTTTGAAGGTCTAATTGAATCTTTGATTGTTTTCTATCGTGAATTCTCTGTTGCTAGTTACAGGTTCAACTAGAGGTGGAGATTCCAAAATCATTTACTTGTTTCAAAGTCGGGACAACATTATTGAATTCTTTTGTTATCGAATTGAGGTGCGATTCGTTGAAATCGTATTGCCTTTCATACATAAGATTCATATCATTTGGTATCAGAGCAAAGGTTTGAAACAAGTAAGTTTTCACATCTTTGTGACTATATGTTCTTCGTGTTCTTCGCGTTCTTCGTCCTTCTTCAAGTTATCTCGAAAAAAAATTCAAAAAAAATAAAAATAAAAATAAAAAAAATAGAGACCGAAAAAGCTTCAACAGAAAAAAAATAATAGAAGAAGCAAGATAACTTGTGGACAATTTTCGTTCTTGTTCATCCTCGGATGCAAGTCAAAATTCGAGCATCCCTAAATTTCTTCTTCTTGTTTTTGTCAATCTTCGAGAGTCGATCTTCAAGCGTCTAAAAGTTGTGAACTTGAGAGTTTGATTCACTTTTACACAAAGCAAAAGCCTACATAAATTGAGTGGAAAGAAAAAGAGTGTTGGAGTGATTCGTTTGGAGTGATCTGTGAGAACTTGTGTGAGAAATTTTACTACTAACCTTTTTCTTGCAGGTACCATGAATCCTAATAAAGATGCTAGTGAAAGTGTGAACCAAGGAATTTCCAAGGTTCAAATGGATGCGTTGATGGGTCAATTTACTAGGGTGATGAGGTCGGAGTTGGAACCTCTTCATGAGCGGATGAGTAGATTAGAGGAGAGTAGTGGTAGTGGAAAAAAAAATAAAGATAGGAAGGGAAATAATTTTGAAGGAGATGAGGAGAGTTTTGATGAGAATTGGGATGAAGGGAGAAGAGTACATGAGGTTAGACATAGGCGAGAAGCGGTACAAGGAAAACATACGGAGTACAGTAAGGAGGATGGAAATATTAGTAGTATTAAGATGAAAATTCCAGCGTTTCATGGGAAGTCTGACCCGGAGGCGTATTTGGAATGGGAGAAGCATGTGGAGTTTGTGTTTGATTGCCATCACTATTCTGACCTTAAGAAAGTGAGGTTGGCAGTGGTTGAGTTTGTAAACTATGCGTTAATCTGGTGGGATCCATTAGTGACCACTAGAAGAAGGTGTGGAGAGCCGCCTATTGAGACGTGGAAGGAGATGAAGCGTGTCATGAAGAAGCGGTTTGTGCCTAACTATTATTATCGTGAGTACAGGCGATTACAAACTCTGAAGCAAGGTCCAAGAAGAGTGGAGGATTACTACAAGGAGTTGGAAACCACGATGATCCTATCCAACATTGAGGAGGATAATGAAGCTACAATGGCCAGATTTTTGTGCGGTTTGAATAGAGAAATCCAAGATCAAGTGGAGCTTCGCCACTGTTTTGATTTGGATGAGATGGTGCAGACAGCCATGAAGGTGGAGCAGCAGCTCAAGAGGAGAGGAGCTGGTTGACTTCCTATCGGTGGAGGATCGTCAATTCCTTGGCATCCAAGCATTGCAAAACGGGAGGACAACAAGTCGGTGTCCAAGCCAAAATTTGACACCAAATTGGAGGCACCAAAACAAGTGGGTAAAGGTACACCTGAAACTACTAATACTCGTTCTAGGGATATTAAATATTTTAGATGTCAAGGACTTGGTCATATTGCCAGTCAGTGTCCTAATAAAAAAATTATGATTATGAATGTTGGTGGTGAGATTGAGTCAGAGAGTGAGGATGAGAAATATGATAGTATGCCTGCATTGGAGGATCCTGATGAAGAGGGATATGATACGGTGGTTGGAGAATTGCTAGTGACCAGGAGAGTGTTGAATGTACAACAAAATGAGGAGGAAGAAACTCAAAGGGAGAATTTATTCCATACTAGATGCTTTGTGAATAACAAAGTATGTAGTGTTATTATTGATAGTGGGAGTTGCACTAATGTAGCGAGTTATGAGCTGGTGGAAAATTTGAGTTTGCCTGTTATAAAACATCATCCACCTTATAAATTGCAGTGGTTTAATGATAGTTCGGAGGTGAAAGTGCATAAGCAGGTGGTAGTACCGTTTTCCATTGGTAAGTATGTAGATGAAGTGTTGTGTGATGTGGTGCCTATGCAAGCTTGTCATATTTTGTTGGGTAGGCCGTGGCAATTTGATAGAAAGGTGATACATGACGGTTTTAAAAATCGTTATTCTTTTACTTTGAAAAAGGAGCCTATTGTATTGTTACCGATGACTCCAAAGCAAGTGTTGGAGGACCATTTGAAAAAGAAAAAGAAAGAAGAGGCCGAAAAAAAGAGTGAACAAAAAAGTGAGATTGCCTTAGAAAAAAATATTGAGAGAAAAAAAGATGAAAAAAAAATTGAGAGAAAAGAGGCCGATAAAAAAATATTTATGGCCCAAAAGAGTGAGTTGCGAGAGATTTTACATGAGCATACTCCACTTGTGTTGATTTTCTATAAGGAATTTCTCCTTAACACAAGTGATATAGCCGGAAATCTTCCGAGCAATGTTGTTTCTCTTTTGCAGGAATTTGAAGATTTATTTCTTGAGGATTTGCCTCAAGGATTACTACCTTTGAGGGGGATTAAACATCAAATTGATTTTGTGCCCGAAAGTGCGTTGCCAAACCGTCCAGCGTATAGGAGCAACCCGGAGGAAACAAAAGAGATGCAAAGACAGGTAAGTGAACTTTTAGATAAAGGCTTTGTGCGTGAGTCCATGTCACCGTGTGCTGTGCCTGTTTTGTTAGTTCCTAAGAAATACGGTTAATGGAGAATGTGTGTGGATTGTAGAGCCATTAATAACATTACCATCAAGTATAGGCATCCAATTCCTAGACTAGATGATATGTTGGATGAGTTGCATGGTTCTAGCATCTTTAGTAAAATTGATTTAAAAAGTGGATATCATCAAATTAGGATGAGAGAAGGTGATGAGTGGAAAACTGCTTTTAAAATCAAATATGGCTTGTATGAGTGGTTGGTTATGCCCTTTGGACTAACTAATGCACCTAGCACTTTTATGAGATTGATGAGTCATGTGTTGCGTGCTTATATTGGAAAATTTGTTGTGGTATATTTTGATGATATCTTGGTATATAGTAAAAATTTGGATGAGCATGTCGAACATTTGAGAATTGTGCTAATCACACTAAAAGCTGAACAGTTGTATGCTAACTTGAAGAAGTGTGTGTTTTGTACAAAAGAACTTGTGTTTCTTGGTTTTGTTGTGAGTTTCCAAGGTGTCAGAGTTGATGAGGACAATGTAAGTGCAATTCGAGATTGGCCAACACCTACTTCTATTGGTCAAGTTTGAAGTTTTCATGGTCTTGCAAGTTTCTATAGGAGATTTGTGAAAGATTTCAGTACTTTGGCGGCACCTATGACTGCAGTGATCAAGAAGAACGTTCCATTCCATTGGGGCGAGGAGCAAGAGAAGTCTTTTAATATTATCAAGCATAAATTAATTAATGCTCCTTTACTTGTTTTACCTGATTTTACTAACACTTTTGAAATTGAATGTGATGCGTCAGGTGTAGGAATTGGAGGTGTCTTGATGCAAGGTGGGCGACCAATTGCTTACTTCAGTGAGAAGCTTAGTGAGGCATCCTTGAATTATCCTACCTATGACAAGGAGTTTTATGCGTTGGTAAGAGTACTTGAGACATGGCAACACTATTTGAGCCAAAAGAATTTGTGATTCATACGGATCATGAATCATTGAAGCATCTCAAAGGACAACACAAGCTAAACAAGAGGCATGCTAAGTGGGTGGCGTTTGTGGAAACTTTTCCCTACGTTATCAAATACAAGCAAGGGAAGGAAAATGTGGTAGCGGATGCTCTATTACGAAAGTATATACTTTTATCTACTCTAGATTCTAAATTCTTAGGATTTGAGTATGTGAAAGAGTTATATACTAGTGATCTTGATTTTGGTGAGATATATGCGTCATGTTTGCATGGTCCAAAAGATAAATTCTTCATGCATGATGGGTATTTGTTTAAGGAGGATAAGTTATGTATTCCTAAGTCATCTATTCGTGAATTACTTGTTAAGAAATCACATGGGGGTGGTTTAATGGGGCATTTTGGAGTGGCTAAAACTTATGAAACTTTGTATGAACATTTTTATTGGCCACATATGAAGCATGATGTTGAGAAAATTTGCGAAAGATGTGTGACTTGTAGGAAAGCAAAGTCTAGACAACAACCACATGGTTTGTATACTCCACTTCCCGTTCCTAGAGAACCGTGGGTAGATATTTCTATGAATTTTGTTTTAAGACTACCGAGGTCTAAGAAGGGGAGGGATTCAATTTTTGTTGTGGTTGATAGATTTTCAAATATGGCTCATTTTATTGCTTGTCATAAATCTGATGATGCTTCTCATGTTGCTGAATTGTTCTTTAATTAAGTTGTTAGATTGCATGGCATGCCTAGGAGTATTGTGTCTGATAGAGATACTCGTTTCTTGAGCTACTTTTGGAAAACATTATGGTGCAAACTTGGTAATAAACTACTGTTTTCGACTACATGTCATCCTCAAACGGATGGTCAAACTAAAGTTGTTAATAGAACGTTAGGAACTTTGTTGCGTGCTATAATTAAAAAGAATTTGAAGAGTTGGGAAGAATGTTTGCCATTTGTTGAGTTTGCATATAATCGTAGTGTGCATTCTACTACAAATTTTTTACCATTTGAAATTGTGTATGGTTTTAATCCTCTAACCCCATTGCATTTGATGTCTTTGCCTATGAGTGAAAGGGTTAACATGGATGGTAAGAAAAAGGCGGAATTTGTGAGAAATTTGCATGAAAAAGTGAAGGCGAACATTGAGAAAAAGAATTTGCAGTATACAAAGCAAGCAAATAAGGAAAAGAAGAGAGTTGTATTTGAACCAGGAGATTGGGTGTGGTTGCATTTGAGGAAAGAGAGGTTTCCTGAAAAACGGCGCTCAAAGCTTCTACCTAGAGGCGATGGACCGTTTCAAGTATTGGAGCGCATCAACGACAAAGCTTACAAATTAGATTTGCCAGGTGAGTATAATTTCAGTGCTACTTTTAATGTTTCTGATTTATCTCCGTTTGATGTAGGTGATGATCAAGATTTGAGGACAAATCCTTTTCAAGAAGGGAAGGATGATGCGATCATGGATGGCTCGCATGCTGATCAAGTGCCTAAGGATCCGTTGGAGATACTACGAGGACCGGTTACGAGAGGCCGAGCTCAAAAGTTTAAGGAAGCATTTCAATCTTTGTTGCTGAAGACACAAGAGGGCGTTGGATTTCTTGATATTCAATTTGGAGGAAGTTATAATCTTATTGAGGTCAAAAGTGGTCAAGAAAGTGAAGAAATTGAAGACCCTGCTCGAAGCCAAGGTGCGCCCATGCCCCAGACTCGCGCGCCCGCGCCATTATTTTGCGGAGAATAAGCGCGCCCGCGCTTACGGATGCCAAATTGACGATGTTTTGCGAGCTCTAGACGCGCCCGCGCTACCTTATCACGCGCCCGCGCCCTTTTTTGCGCAACTTCGGCGCGCCCGCGCCTCTCTCTAGCGCGCCCGCGCCATGGCGTTTTGAAAGAGTGGGTGCCCGGTTAGCCAACTTGTGGCATTGACTTTATATTTCTTCATATTGTTATATTATGATATACTATTGTTGTTTTGATAAAGACCTTGAATATACTATAGTGTATGTAAGATGTGGTAGCACATGGGAATGGCTATCATGAAACACATCTTATAGTCACTGTATATTCTAAACTGTTCCTAGTCAATTGAGCCGTCCGCAAATAAGGATAAGGATCGCTCGAGATTGAGACTAGCATTTGCGATGCCGAGTACCACGTTTCATTGGTATAGAACATAGAGATGTTCAAAGCATGCAAATGAATATTCATATGATGAATGATCGAACTACCCTATTCGGAATTTCCAAGTGGTTATCACTTATCGAGTGGATAAAGTCCGCGGTTTTGGTTGTACACCATTAGTCCTTATTACTTGAAACATCATTGAGAGTCTATATGCTAGTACTGTACTTTGACTCGTTTACCGATTTTATTGGGGTCATCAGGTGTCGGGATTGGATACAATTATGACACATATAGGAGTCGATGCTTTGTTGTCAAGGATTCACCACATACTTGCGAGTGTGGATATCCTATGCGATCTGAGGAGATATTAGTGTGACGAATCTCTGGCCAGAGTACATGATATGTTTTAGGTTAATGGGTTTTCCTAGTAACACATGCGATGTCACTATTTGATCTCCAAGATGTAATGCATAGTTATCGAATCTCGAACAACTCTCGATATACCAATGGTTGTTGATTCGATCGGGATATATGGATGAAGGGACCGTACTGTACGCTAACCAAAATCTACTGGTTCTTGCAGGCACTATCAGTAACACCTAGGGAATAATGGGGCGATGTTGCTAGACGCTCTTACCATGATTCGTTGGGCAAGTCGGAAATTGTTGTTCCGAGTCACAAGGAGTTGTGAGCCCACGGCTAGCTGTATTCCTGAACCATTGAGGGTTACACAAGTAATGGATTACTAAAACCCCGTAGAGATAGTTAAATTTAAAGAGTTAAATTTAATGAAAGAGAAGTTGGACTTCTTAACTAAAGGGAGTGAGATTTCCTAAAATGACATAGGGATGGGCATTTTTGGAAATCACTGAATTCGGATTCAGAAAAATTATCTTGACTCTAAAAGATGCAGAAATGGTTTCTGTGCACATTGGTGAAATCAGTTTATCAATCGGAGTAACGATGAATTTTATATTAATTTCTATAACAACAGGCTTGGCATGTTGGGCTTAAGTTATGGATTGTGGGCTTTAAGGAGTTAGAGTACTGATACAATTATAACTAGAAATTATCTATAAATAGAGGTGTTGGGTTCGAAAATTACACACATTGAATACTGCAATTTTCGAAATTCACTCTATACTATTCAAGAGGATTTTTCGAAAATTCCTCTGTCCCTTTTGAGAAAATTCGGATTGTGATTTTTGTGAAAAATTACAATTCGAATTAACAGATCAAATCTGTTTATTCTCTACGTAAAACTTTTGATTGATTTCTAGTGCCGTCAATCAGAGGGTTTCTGTTTTTCATTCGTGGACCTAATTCCGGAGTTAGATCGTGACTGTCATCTTTTCCCGGGATTTACAAGAAGAGCAGATTAAATTCTGTTGGAGTCCACAATCAAGCCTTTGCTTGACGAGGTAAAAATTTAACTGTGTTTTATTTTTACTTGAACAAATTTAATCGTAAAAGTTTTGATACCCATATATGGAATCGTTCCATATAATAAAATAAAATTTTTAAACTTCCGATGCACCGGGTATCAATTCTTGATTGATCTGAACACGTTTTCCAACAGTGGTATCAAAGCCAGGTTGCTCAGATCAAACGATTAAATTAATCGATTGTACAAAATTTTTAAGCCTCGATTTTTGAAACAAAACAAAAATTTTAAAATTGAATTTTAATGGGCAAATCGATCGCTGCCCGGGGCAGCGATTGGATCGCTGTCCAGGGCAGTGAGTCCATCGCTGCCCACAAATCGCTGCCCAAGGGGCAGCGACAGGCTGCCCTACCCGACCCCCTCTTTGGGGTGCGGGCTGCCCGGGATCGTCCCGAGCAGCCCGGAAAAATTATTTTTAATTTTTAATTAAAATTTTAATTTTTTTTTGAAATTCTAGTTTTTGATCTGATCGAAAATTGTTTTTGATTGGTTCACGAGGCATCGGATCGAATTGTTCGAGTCCGAAAATTTTAAAATTGATTTTTGGATAAATTTGAATTTTTGGAAAATTTATAAATTTACCGTTAAATTAAATTTTATAAAATTAATTATCTTGGTACAATTGATGATAAGATATGATCTTATGGTTGGATAAGATAAAATATGATTTTATCTTTTAAATTATGATGCCTTTTGCATGTTTATCCAATTATTTAATTATTAAATTAATTATTGGATAAAGGATGATCGATTGCCATGACCAATGTTTTAGGTGTATGTTAGATAATTTACATTTGTCTTATTGTTGTTGGATTATATTATTGGGCTTGGTTTATAGCCCAATATGATTGTCTAATGTAATAAAAGTGGGCCTGGTTTATGGCCCGTTCCCACCCCTAAAAATGTATCCCATATTTGTCATCGAAATTTATTGTAAATTTATTAGATTTAGTGGGAGAAAAAGATTTGAAGAAATGGTGGGCCCAGCAGACAATGAAGTCCGAAGAAATGTAAATTGAAAGCTCAATGTAATAGGATTGCATTGCATACTTCCATATCACCTAAGATTGGACTTAGACTCGTGATTGGCAACCACGGGTCGATTAATTAATGGGATCGATCATCCTTAAATAATATAGGATATTATTGATGTATGCATGTTTAGACTAAATTGTATGAATCCCGCAAGCATACATAAATTGCATGATGAGACAAATTTTCAAAATTAAAAATCCCTCATTTTAAATATGATTTAAAATTGATATCAAGATTAATAAAAAGGGAATTTAAATATTATTTAAATATTCCTACCTTCCATCAATGATCAATGTATGAGATGCTACCCGCGGATACGGTCCGGCTCATATTATTAGGGGGGCCCGTTCGTCGGAAAGCTGTACATTGGATCGACACATGTTGTAAGTTGGGTGGAACTCCCATGGGATTGGCTCATATTATTGGGGATCCACATGGCGACCGTCCATCACAACTTAATATTGATGGGTTATCTTGACATGTCACAATAAATGGCGTCATATTATTGGGCCCTTATTGGACATGAGGTAAAAACATGGGGGTTACTTTGGAAGTAATTGGGCTCTACCTTTTGAAAATTATGGTTGGCTGATATTATTCGGGATCATGATTTGTCAATTGGACTCCATGTTCTCACTAAGGAAAACAGTTTCCCGTTTTCACTAGAGGGTAATGAAATCGTTAAAATAGAGGGAGTATAATTCATAAAATTAAAATTTGCCATATTTTATGTCTTAGTAAATTAATTAAACAATCATTGATTATTGTCTGTTTTCTTTTCAGTATACTATTACAATGACTTCTCGCAATTCACTGTTTTCAATTCTCGAACAAAACAAATTGACTGGCGCAAACTATACGGAATGGTTCCGTAAGTTGAAAATTATTCTTACTTTGGAAAAAGCTTTCTACGTGTTAGAGAAGCCGCCTCCGAAGGAAGCCCTGGCTAATACAAGTCCGGAAGAGTTGGCCAAACTTGATTTATGGTGGGACCATGATATCAAGGCCAAATGCTATATGCAGGCTTCGATGTCTGATGAGCTTCAAAGGAGATTCGAGGATGCCGTGAATGCTGCTGACATTCACAAGAACCTCAAGGAACTCTTTGGAGCTCAGTCAAGGTCGGAGAGGTATGCCACCGTCAGAGAGCTCATGACGAGCCGCATGCAAGATGGGACTTCGGTCCGTGAGCATGGGGTGCGCACGATTGGGCTCATTGAAAAGTTGGTAACACTCGACTTGACTTTGGAGCATGAACTTAGCGCGAACTTGTTGGTTCTATCACTTCCTTCATCGTTTGACGGTTTTGTGATGAACTTCAATATGAACAAGATAGAGGCCACCCTTGAAGAGATGGTCAATATGCTTGTCACATATGAAGCCACACTAAAGAAGGATAAACTGGTACTCTTGGTTGGCTCCTCTTCTAACTCTAAGAAAGGACCAAGTGGAAAGGGTAAGAAACGTTCTGTCCCGCCCAAGAAGATTGTACCAAATAAGAAGGGAAAGGCCAAGGCTTCAATTGGGATAAAAGATGAAAATGTTTGCCATTACTGCAAGAAACCCGGTCATTGGAAACGTAACTGCAAGGAATACCTCGAACAGTTGCAAACTGCAAAGGGTATGTTTTACATTGAAATAAATGTTTCTCTTAATACTTCTTCTTGGGTATTGGATACCGGATGTGGATCTCACATTTGCAATGATTTGCAGGTGATGACAAGAAGTCATAAGCTAAGGATGGGTGATACCCAGCTAAGGCTCGGAAATGGTTCTAGAGTCGAAGCCAAAGCTATTGGAGACATTTATTTAGTTTTGCAGAACAATTTTAAGTTATTTTTGAGAGATGTTTTATATGTTCCGAATTTGGTCAAAAACATTATATCTATTTCTATGCTTGATAGAGATGGTTTTTCTTGCAATTTTGTGAATGGGATTTGTAATATTTACAAGAATGAATGTTTGATTGGAAATGGACAACTTCAAAATGATCTATATAGCTTAAAATTAAAAGACGTTCCAATTAATTGTGTTGATAAACTGGTAACAACAATTAAAAGGAAAAACGATAGTCAAAACCCGGCAAACCTTTGGCATGCTAGGCTAGGTCATATTTCCTCAAGGAGGATGAACAAGCTAGTGGGAGAGGGCATATTTGATATGTCTGATATTAACTCTCTACCTAATTGTGAGTCCTGCCTAAAGGGAAAAATGACTAAATCTCCTTTCAAAGGGAAACCTGAGCGTAGTCAAAATCTGTTGGATTTGATCCATACAGATGTTTGCGGTCCATTTAGGATTGGTACTAAATGTGGCAACACCTACTTCATTACCTTTACCGATGATCATTCTAGGTAAGGGTATTTATATTTAATGAAATATAAGTCTGAAGCATTTGAAAGGTTCAAAGAATTCAAGGCTGAAGTAGAAAACAAACTAGGTAAAAGTATTAAGGCACTTTGATCGGATCGAGGTGGAGAATAATTAAGTACCGAGTTTTTGGACTATCTAAAAGAGAATGGGATTCTCTCTCAGTGGACTCCTCCGATGACACCTCAGCTGAATGGTGTTTCGGAGCGTCGCAATCAAACTTTGTTGGACATGGTTCGATCTATGATGAGCTTCACTGAGCTCCCACCTTCGTTTTGGGGCTACGCACTTGAAACGGCGGTATTGTTGTTAAACAACGTCCAAACTAAAGCAGTAGATAAAACACCATACGAGTTATGGAATGGCAAAGCTCCTAAGTATTCGTACTTGAGGATTTGGGGATGTCCTGCTTACGTAAGGCAGACAGTGGGAGATAAGTTGGATAGTCGATCCACCTTATGTTATTTTGTAGGGTATCCGAAGAATTCAATCGGATATTATTTCTATCATCCTGCTGAAACAAAAGTGTTTGTTTCAAGGAATGCCACCTTCTTGGAGAAGGAGTTCTTATTGGATAAGAAAGGCAATATGATGGAACTCGAAGAAATTCGAGAAGAACCCGAGATACAAAATAGCGATCCTACACCTCAAGAATCATCACAAGACACGCCTATTACTAGGAGATCCGAGAGGACTTCTAGGCCTCCTATTAGATATGGTCTTCTTCTTGAAGGGGATCAAAGTGAACCCGTCATTGGATGTGATCCAAGAAACATCAAGGAAGCAATTTCTGATGCGGATTCGAATTTATGGCTTGAAGCTATGCAATCGGAAATAGACTCGATGCATTCTAACCAAGTTTGGTCTTTAGTAGATCCTCCCGATGGAATTGTTCCAATTGGGTGCAAATAGATCTACAAGAGAAAGCTTGGGCCTGATGAAAAGGTATTGACCTACAAGGCACGATTGGTGGCAAAAGGTTATACTCAAAGACAAGGAGTTGACTATGATGAAACCTTTTCACCAGTCGCAATGTTCAAGTCCATAAAAATCTTTATTGCCATAGCAGCATGGTATGACTATGAGATATGGCAAATGGATGTAAAGACTGCATTTCTTAATGGAAACATTAAGAAAGAGATCTATATGATGCAGCCTGAGGGATACACATCCATGGGAAGCGAGCATAAGGTATGCAAGCTTCAGAGATCAATCTATGGTCTCAAACAAGCATCAAGAAGTTGAAACCAGAAATTTGATGAAACGATAAAGGATTTTGGTTTTATCAAGAACCCGGAGGAACCATGCGTGTACAAGAAAGTATTTAAGAATGCGGTAACATTCTTAGTACTTTATGTTGATGACATCCTACTCATGGGGAATGATGTAGGGATGTTGCAGTCAACAAAGATATGGTTATCAGGTAGATTCTTGATGAAGGATTTAGGTGAGGCATCCTATATTCTAGGAATTCAGATCTATAGAGATAGATCTAAAAGAATGATAGGACTCATTCAATCAACCTACATCGACACCATATTGAAAAGATTTTCAATGGATGGGTCCAAGAGAGGACATCTACCTATGTATTATGGAGTTTCTCTATCCAAGTCTATGTGTCCCAAGACTGACGAAGAGATAGAGAAGATGACACACGTGCCATATGCGTCAGCCATAGGTAGTATCATGTATGGAATGATATCTACCAGACCGGATGTGGCCTATGCTCTGAGCGTCACGAGCAGATACCAAGCCAATCCCGGTCAAATGAATTGGAAAGACGTGAAGGATATTCTTAAGTACTTGCGAAGGACTAAGAATTTATTCATGGTTTATGGAGGGAGAGAATTGAAGTTGGAAGGCTATACCGACTCTAGCTTCCAATGTGACGTGGATGACTCGACATCAAACTCTGGATTTGTATTCGTGCTCAATGGCGGTGCTGTCTCTTGGAAGAGTTCCAAGCAGGATACCACAGCGGATTCCACCACTGAGGCAGAATACATTGCAGCATCAGCTGCTGCTAAAGAGGCGGTTTGGATAAGGAAATTCATCCAAGAGTTGGGTGTAATTCTTGAAGCTGTTGGTCCAGTCCCGGTGTACTGTGACAACACGGGTGCCGTTGCTCAGGCAAAGGAACCAAGGTCTCATCAGAAGTCCAAACACGTACTGAGGAAATACCACATCATCCGAGAGATCGTGGAAAGAGGAGACATCAGTGTCGAGAGAGTGGCCTCTACAGACAATATCGTTGATCCGCTTACTAAGCCTTTTCCAGGACCATTGTTTGACAAACATCGCGAAGCAATGGGATTACGTAGTATGACTAGTTGGCTTTAGGGAAAGTGGGAGATTGAAAGAGTGGGTGCCCGGTTAGTCAACTTGTAGCTAAGGGCTTTTATGACTCTATGTAAAACAATCTTTTGTTTAATATAATTTACACTTTTATAATGGCATTGACTTTATCTTTCTTCATATTGTTATATTATGATATACTATTGTTGTTTTGATAAAGACCTTGAATATACTATAGTGTATGTAAGATGTGGTAGCACATGGGGATGGCTATCATGAAACACATCTTATAGTCACTGTATATTCTAAACTGTTCCTAGTCAATTGAGCCGTCCGCAAATAAGGATAAGGATCGATCGAGATTGAGACTAGCATTTGCGATGCCGAGTACCACGTTTCATTGGTATGGAACATAGAGATGTTCAAAGCATGCAAATGGATATTCATATGATGAATGATCGAACTACCCTATTCGGACTTTCCAAGTGGTTATCACTTATCGAGTGGATAAATCCGCGGTTTTGGTTGTACACCATTAGTCCTTATTACTTGAAACATCATTGAGACTCTATATGCTAGTACTTTACTTTGACTCATTTACCGATTATATTGGGGTCATCAGGTGTCGGGATTGGATACAGTTACGACACATATAGGATTCGATGCTTTGTTGTCAAGGATTCACCACATACTTGCGAGTGTGGATATCCTATGCGATCTGAGGAGATATTAGTGTGACGAATCTCTGGCCAGAGTACATGATGTGTTTTAGGTTAATGGGTTTTCCTAGTAACACATGCGATGTCAGTATTTGATCTCCAAGATGTAATGCATAGTTATCGAATCTCGAACGACTCTCGATATACCAATGGTTGTTGATTCGATCGGGATATATGGATGAAGGGACCGTACTGTACGCTAACCAAAATCTACTGGTTCTTGCAGGCACTATCAGTAATACCTAGGGAATCATGGGGCGATGTTGCTAGACGCTCTTACCATGATTCATTGGGCAAGTCGGAAATTGTTGTTCCGAGTCACAAGGAGTTGTGAGCCCATGGCTAACTGTATTCCTGAACCATTGAGGGTTACACAAGTAATGGATTACTAAAACCCCGTAGAGATAGTTAAATTTAAAGAGTTAAATTTAATGAAAGAGAAGTTGAACTTCTTAACTAAAGGGAGTGAAATTTTCTAAAATGACATAGGGATGGGCATTTTTGAAAATCACTGAATTCGAATTCAGAAAAATTATCTTGACTCTAAAAGATGCAGAAATGGTTTCTGTGCACATTGGTGAAATCAGTTTATCAATCGGAGTCACGATGAATTTTATATTAATTTCTATAACAACAAGCTTGGCTTGTTGGGCTTAAGTTATGGATTGTGGGCTTTAAGGAGTTAGAGTCCTGATACAATTATAACTATAAATTATCTATAAATAGAGGTGTTGGGTTCAAAAATTACACACATTGAATACTGCAATTTTCGAAATTCACTCTATACTATTCAAGAGGATTTTTCGAAAATTCCTCTTTCCCTTTTGAGAAAATTCGGACTGTGATTTTTGTGAAAAATTATAATTCGAATTAACAGATCAAATCTGTTTATTCTCTACGTAAAACTTCTGATTGATTTCTAGTGCAGTCAATCAGAGGGTTTCTGTTTTTCATTCGTGGACCTAATTCCGGAGTTAGATCGTGACTGTCATCGGTTCCCGGGATTTACAAGAAGAGCAGATTAAATTCTGTTGGAGTCCACAATCAAGCCTTTGCTTGACGAGGTAAAAATTTAACTGTGTTTTATTTTTACTTGAACAAATTTAATCGTAAAAGTTTTGATACCCATATATGGAATCGTTCCATATAATAAAATAAAATTTTTAAACTTTCGCTGCACCGGGTATCAATTCTTGATTGATCTGAACACGTTTTCCAACACGTTTTACACGCATCGAAGGTGTTTGTGTGTGTGTTTGGGATTTTTAATATTTTGGATTTACTTTGTTTATTTTAGGTCTTTTATTCCTACTAGAAAACTTTAGGAGATATCTTTGATATCCTTTTGATTTATTTTGCGTTATCTTTCAATATTTAGGGTTGTAATATAAATACTACAACATTCATTATTTTAATGATAATTAAGATTTTCAGATTATTGATTATTCAATACAAAATTCTCTTTAGAATTTTATCAGAGCTTTTGCTTTACCCAAAATCAAACTTATCAAAGTTTCATAGCTTTGTGGCGTTTGTCAATCAATTTTCAATTGGGTTGTCAAAGACAGGTTCCTTTGAAGGTCTAATTGAATCTTTGATTGTTTTCTATTGTGAATTCTCTGTTACTAGTTACAGGTTCAACTAGAGGTGGAGATTCCAAAATCTGTTACTTGTTTCAAAGTCGGGACAACATTATTGAATTCTTTTGTTATCGAATTGAGGTGCGATTCGTTGAAATCGTGTTGCCTTTCATACATAAGATTTATATCAAGAACCAATGATTTTATGGAAAGGGCTGAAAGAAATATTTGAGCATATAAGGGAAGTTATACTCCCGACCGCCCGTGATGAATGAAATACGTTGAGATTCCAAGACTTTAAAAAATTCAGTGATTACAATTCTACGATGTATCGAATAGTCTCGCAATTGAAATTTTGTGGGCATGTTGTTACTGAAATGGAAATGCTTGAAAAATTTTTTTTCACTTTCCATGCATCGAATATAACTCTACAACAACAATATAGAGTGCGTGGATTTTTGAGATATTCTGAACTCATCGCATGTCTTCTTGTGGCGGAAAAGAACAACGAATTGTTAGTAAGAAATCATCAATCCCGACTCACTGGTTCAACGGCATTTCCAAAAGCAAATGTCGTAATTAAAAATGAAAACCAAAATCAAAGGCATAGAAAAAATTTTGGTCATGGACGAGGACGAGGACGTGGGAGTGTACGTGTACGTGGACGTAATAATGATCGCGACCGTGGATATGAAAATAATTGAGATAGTTATTTTAATAACTCATCTTAAAAGAACGTCACGAACCATCCACCAAAAATACAGCATGAAAACACGAGTGAAAATGAAAATAACTCAAAAAGATCTGAGAGTGTTTGTTATAGATGTGGTACTCCAGGACATTGGTCACATATTTGTCGAACCCCTGAGCACGTATGTAAGCTATATAAAGAATCGACAAAAGGAAAAGAAAAAGAGACCAATTTTGTTGAAAACAGTAATCGTTCAAGTGGTTCAACTCATTTGGATGCTGCTGATTTTTCGAATGATTTCGAGGATATTGATTAATATATTGGTGGGACTAGAATGTAACATAATGTATTTTTTATGTATTTTTGTATTATGAAACATGTTATATTTTTCAAATAATGTCATTAATTTTTTTTATTGCATATTTTCTTTTGAAGTTCAAAATGGAAAACGGTATGAGCAAAACTAAACAAGGAAATAATCCCGTGGAAGTTTGCATACCCGATGTGGTACAACGCACACTATTCTACGAGATAAAAGATATTTCTTGGAATAAAAACCAACAAAAACAATGGTGAATACAATATCAGGTCCTGTATACTTGATTGAAGGTTGTGGAAAAGCACATTTTTTGTTACCTAATGGTACAAAATTTTTGATAAATGATTCTTTATATTCACTAGAATCAAAAAAAAATTTGTTGAGTTTTAATGACATATATTCTCATGGATTTGATACTGAGACGATAACTGATGCAAATCAAAAATATATGTGTCTTACCACATATAAATCGGGAAAGAAATATGTGGTTGAAAAATTATCAATGCTCCCTACTGAATTGCATTATACACATATAAGACCAATCGAATCAAATATGATGGTTAATAGTTCTTCGATATTAACCAATTGGCATGATCGATTGGGACATCCTGGTTCAATAATGATGCGAAGAATTATTGAAAATATACATGGTCATCCATTGAAAGACCAAAAGATCTTTCAGAATAATAAGTTTCAATGTAAAGCATATTCTCTTGGAAAAATTATTATAAGACCATCGCTAGATAAAATCCAAAATGAATCACCCATATTTCTTGAACGTATTCAGGGTGATATTTGTGGGCCAATTCATCCAACATGTATGCCTTTAGCAGATGGTCACATGGTATTGATCAATAAAATTGCGAAATCAATTTCCCGATTATACAATCAAGAAAAAAATACTTGATAATGTTGGAGAATTTACTTCCCAAACTTTCAATGACTATTGTATGTCAATGAGAATTACTGTTGAACATCATGTTGCTCATGTTCATACACAGAATGGATTAGCTAAATCATTGATTAAACGTCAACAATTGATTGCTAGACCAATGATTATGAGAACAAAACTCCCTATTTCTATATGGGGGCATGCAATTTTACATGCTGCGGCATTAATTTGCATCAGACCAAGTGCATGTCATAAATTCTCCCCATTGCAGCTTGCATTTGGTAAAGAACCAGATATTTCTCATATGAGAATTTTTTTATGTATGGTGTATGTGCCTATTGCACCACCTCAACGATAAAAAGTGAGTCCTCAAAGAAAAATCGATATTTATATTGGTTATGATAGCCCATCAATCATTCGATATATTTATCCTCAGACAGGCGATGTGTTTACAGCACGTTTTGCTCATTGTCATTTTAATAAAGAAATCTTCCCAATGTTATGGGGAGAAAAGAAACACATCAAAAAAGAAATCACATGGTATGTACCATCATTGTTACATTTGGATCCAAGGACCAAACAATGTGAGAAAGATGTACAGCAAATTGTGCACTTACAAAGAATTGCAAATCAAATGCCAGATGCATTTGCAGACACAAAAGGGGTAACAAAATCATATATACCCGCTGTAAATGACCCTGCTCGAATTGAAATGCCAAAGAAACAAATTGAAGACATTAATGATGTCATAAAACTCTTGAAGCGTGGAAGGTCAATCGGTTCCAAGGATAAAAATCCTCGGAAAAGAAAATGCATAGAGAAACACGATGATCACAAAATAGAAAATGGTGTTCCAGAAGAAACACCTGATGATGAAAATGTTCCGTCAGAACCACAAACTGACAAGAATCGTTAAATCTCTATCAATTATATTAATACTGGAAACATATGGAACCGAAAAGATATAGAAGATATTGATGAGATATTTTATTATAATGTGGCTTGTGACATCATAAATGAGAATGATGATCATGAACCAAAATCTTTTGGTGAATGTAAAACTCGGCATGATTGGGCAAAATGGAAAGAAGTCATCCAGGTTGAATTGGATTCGCTAAATAAACTCAATGTTTTTGGACCTATAGTCCTCGCACCTGAAGGTGTAAAACTTGTTGGATACAAATGGGTTTTATTCGAAAACAAAATGAGAAAAATGAAATAGTCAGATATAAAGCTAGACTAGTTGCACAAGGTTTTTCTCAAAGGCCTGGAATTGATTATGAAGAAACGTATTCTCCTGTTATGGATGCAATTACGTTTCGATATTTGATTAGTTTGGCAGTGTCTGAAAATTTGGAAATGTGTCTTATGTATGTTGTTACATCTTACTTATACGGATCACTTGATAGTGATATATACAAGAAAATCCCTGAAGGATTTAACATGTCTGAAGCACAAAGTTCAAAACCCAGAGAATTTTATTCTGTGAAATTGCAAAGATCATTATATGGGTTGAAGCAATCTGGCCGAATGTGGTATAATCGGCTAAGTGAGCACTTGATGAAAAAGGGATACGTAAATGATCCAATATGCCCTTGTGTTTTCATCAAAAAAACAACATTCGGATGTATAATTATTGCTGTATATGTTGATGAAGCAAGCCGTGAATGTGTTTGGCTAAAATCAATGACACGTCATATCCAAACTTCTTGTGGATTATGAGTAGACAAGAAGTCTGTGATGCTGTATGAAGATAATGCTGCATGTATTGCTCAAATGAAAGAAGGATACATCAAAAGTGACATAACCAAACATACCCCCCCAAAGTTCTTTGCCTACACTCAAGAGTTTGAGAAGAATAAAGATATTGATATTTGTTACATTCAATCAAATGAGAACTCATCAGATCTCTTCACAAAGGTGCTTCCTACGGCATTATTCAGAAAGCATATATATAATATTGGGATGCGCAATCTACGAAATATGTAAAGAATCACTCATGTTAGTATGAGGGGGGAGTTTATGTGGCTGCACTCTTTTTTCCTTACTATGGTTTTTATCCCATTGGGTTTTTTCTAGTAAGGTTTTTAACGAGTGCGCATAAAACACGTAATAAAGACAATCATCATATGAAGATCATCATCACAATGGGGAGTGTTGAAAATATATTATTTATTATTGTTGAATGTTGAATATTGAGTTGTAAAATGTTGAAAATTAGTTTGTGATGATGTAGATGATGATATATTAATTTTTGGACTAATCTCAAATGTGGTGATATATTTTGAGTTTTGGAGTTTTTACTTTTTACCATAAATTTTTACTTTTTCACAACAGTATCCACATTCTATGATTCATATCTTCTCATTTAAATTTAGCTGGAATAATTCAACAAAAATTTAATTGGCACAATAAATTAAGAATATAAATTTTAATAAAGTTTAAGAAATCTATAAACAATACTAAGTTTTGCTAATTAATCTAACATTATTATTAATCATCAAACTCTTGGTTGCAAAATTCCAGAAATTTTCTAATGGCTTCATTATTTCTTTTGTTTTTAAGAAAATAGATCAACACTTTTCTAGAATAATCCTCAATCAAGAAAATAAAATATTGAGATTTCGAGAGTGATAAAGGTACATTTGATGAACCTCACGGATATGAGTCTATATGATCTAGTACTGACTTTGTAGTGTGAAGGACTGTATTGAATTTAAGTTTATGTGTTTTGCTAAAACACACTTCTCACAGAAGTCCAGATTTTTTATCTGCTTAGGTTTCAAGAGACCTTGTTTGCTGAGTCCTTGGAGTCCTTTAAGGCTCATACGTCCAAGCCCTCTGTCCAAAGTTGTGTATGATCCTTCTCTGATACAAATATATTGATATTTGTTGTTATAGTTGTACCTAATAAAATATACAAGCCTTGTTTCAGAATGTTTTTCATAACAACTAATTCTTCTTTTACAACTTTCAACAATATTCCATTTTGAGCTTTGTAAGTTAGTCCTTTTTTTATCCAAGGTACCCAAAGAGATCAAATTTTTCTTTAAATCAGGAAGTATCTGACCTCTGTGAGAAGTTTAATTGATCCATCCCACATTTTTAACCTTGATGTCACAACACAATGAATCTTGCAAGATTCATTGTTTCCTAGCAGAACATGTCCATAGTCGACTTCTTTGTAATCTAAGAACCAGTCCCTCCTAAGTGACATGTGATAGGTACATCTCACAATATATCGACTCTAGTTCTCTCAAGATCTAATGAAGGAGGAGGGCAAAATCCCAGTTCAGTCCTAAATGTTTGGCCGTTCCCGGTTTGGTCCTAAATATTTCCTAAAAGTTTTCGGTTCAGTCCAAAATGTTTGTACGTTCCTGGTTTGGTCCTAAATGTTTTCTAAAAGTTCCCGATTCAGTCCTAAATATTTTTACATTGCCGATTTTGTGCCAAATATTTCTCAAAATTTTCCGGTTTGATCCTTCCATCTACTCGTGTGTTAGAACTAACACCGCGTAGTGTTATATCATTTATGATTGAGTTTTATATTATTTATTATATATTTAACATTAAACAAGTTGTAAATAAAACACAAATTTATTAGAGTTTTTATCCAAATTTAAATCAATTTTACACAATGTTCAAAATGAAAATATTAAATTCAGGATGAAAATAAAAACTTAAATAAAATAAACGAAACTTGAGGAATTAAAATTTAATGATGTTATTTCACATTTCTATTAATTTTGATATATTCTCATTCATTATGCTTGCACATTTAAGAAAAAATTTTGAGGTTGGAAAAAGATATATATCTTTTTAAAACTCTTTTTATATTTTAAATCATTAGTATTTGAGAAAATTTATTATTAAATAAAACTTAATTTCATATTACTGCTTTAACGGTGGTCAAATAATTTATTATATTTTCTCAATTGTTAACCATAAATATTCTTCTCTTGAAAATTTTATTGAAAATTTCAAATATTTTGTGAAATAAGTAATACTAGTTATTTGCTAAAACATTTGTTTATTTGTTTGTAATTAATAATTTTTTTAACTATAAGATTGCACCGTTCAATTATTTTTTTATTCTATAATTTTATTTTGCATAATTTATATTATATTTTCATTTGGAATAAATTATTATTATTATTATTATTATTATTATTATTATTATTATTATTATTATTATTATTATTATTATTATTATTATTATTATTATTACCTTCTATTTTATTTAACTTTTTCTTTTGTTTGTAAGTTTTTTTTTATCACGCTTTGTTTGTAGATGGAAGGTTCAAACCGAAAAATTTTGAAAAATATTTAGGACGAAATCTGGAACGTAAAATATTTAGTACTGAACTGGTAAATTTTTAAAACATTTGGGACCAAACCGGAAACATAAAAATATTTAGGAATGAACCGGAAATTTTTGGAAAACATTTGGGACCAAACCGGGAAGTCATTTAGGATTGAACCGGGAATGTGTTCAAACATTTAGGATTGAACCGGGATTTTTCCCTGAAGGAGGAAGAGAGTCCAAACTTTGCTCTCATATCAGAGGTTTGTGTAGATTCACGAAGAAGAAGATGAAGAATTGTGTAGTACCTAGAATCAAATCTACTAAATCGCTTCCATTAAATTAAATAAATATTTGATTATTATTTTTAAGTTTAATCAATTTAGATTATTTATTTAAATTATAGTACCTAAAATCAAATCTACTAAATCGCATGCATTAAATTAAATAAATATTTTGATTATTATTTTTAAGTTTAATTAATTTATATTAATTATTTGAATTAATTTTAATTGATTTAAATTCGTTAAATTGAATTATGTGTTAATAAATATTAGTTATTTATTTAATTGATTATATTGTACTAACTATTTAATTAATGTTGTTAATTGTTTAAGTCTACTCATTTAAATTATTTTATTATACCACTTATTTGTTTTAAAGATTTTAAAGGTTTATGATTTGCTTATTTAAATTATTTTAATTTCTCAACTTATTTATTTAAAATAATTTAATCTTAGCGGTTACTTATTTTAAATTATTTTAAATGTCTAGCTTATTAATTTAAATGTTTTTAAATGTCCAAGTAGTTTTAAATATTTTTATTCCGCGGGTGTGTTTATTTAAAATGACTGTTAAACATGCATTTAGTTTGTTTAAATTATTTTAATCGTTCTGTTTGTTATTTAAAAATTTTACTCATTATTGCGACATCAAAATATGTAATAGATGAAAAATGAAGAAAAATATTTCATAAAACATAAATTTGTTAATATCATTATGATAATAATAAAAAACTTGGTCCATAAATATTATTTCAAACTAATTATAATATTTTATTTAATTTTATATGGTGATTGAATCTCTTCTACTGCCCATCACACAGGAAAAGTTCTCTTGCAATCTTCTGAATTGCATTTCTCAATCCTTCTTTGTTTCATACTTTCTTCACATCGCACGCAAAAACCACCAACACAAATTGCTTTATTTGGACAATATCTTATACACTGGTCATCATACTTGCATCTTGGACCCAAGAATCTTGCGTTGGATGGCATAAAACCTGTCAGAATTTATTACGTAAACTTGTTGGTAAATAAATATGATTTCGTTACTTATAAAATTTCATAATCAAACAAATATTTTTTCCGCATCGTATTTCTGTTTTGATGTCACTAGGTGGATGTATGAACAATTTGTAAATTAATGCAATAAAATTTTATAAAGGAAAGAGACCGACCGACACCAATTAGAAGGAGAAAGACGACGAATAGCACATGGGGAGATGGAGACTTGTCCATTGATTAACTAAGTATATTTTTTATATAAAATTTCAATAGAAACAAATATTATGTGCACTTTGTAAAGAAGAGAAGGGGTTTTTATACTGAAAAGAATTAAAGAAATTGAGAAAATATTTTAAATTTTTTTATATCTTAAAATATTGTACGTAGAGTATGATTCAATATGTAAAACATATTGTGGAATTGGGAAAATATTGTATAGTAATTGGGAAAATATTTTAAATTTTCTTTTCCTAAAATATTGTAAGTAGATTATGATTCAAAATGTAAAATATATTTTGGAATTTTTAAAATAGCTAAATATTTAGTGATAAAATTATTGAAATTAGACAAGTGAATAAAATTTGATTGTTAATAATTTGAATTTGAAAATACAAAATTTTAGAATTTTAAATATATTAAATTACCTAATAAATTAATTGTTAAACCTCAGAGCACAAGACGCCCTGTAGTGACCCAACCCGGATCCACTACTAATCAGAGTTACGATAAAAGCGCATGCATTTAAAACTTAAAGTGTAAAGAGCGGATAATTAAAATACAACAAATCCAATCGGCAGAATACAACCGACGATAACAATCGTGTATAAATATTATTATACAACAAAATCGAAAGTTCAGGGTAAACAAATCCCTACCCTCTACAACCTCGCACTCTCCCAAGCTCAATCCTGTTGAGAGCCGCCTGAACCGTCCAGCCTCAAACATTCCCTGCCACAAGGTAAACCACAATACCCAAACACAGGGGCGTGAGCTAGAACGCTCAATACGAAGCAATGATATAAATACAAATATGTGCACACAACATGATTTAAAACTCAAGTGAAAACACTTGCTCATGGCGCCGGGAATATACAGTACCGACTAGAGAGCGACTCCGCGGGGTACTCGAATATTCCATATCAGGGCAGAGCCAACCCCATCCTGACCTAAATCCAAAACAGGATCCAAGTCCCATATGGAAACTGTCATACCTGACTCGAGTCCAAAATGAGATCATTGTTTTCTATGGAGACTGTCAATGACTCACATCTCTCAGGATGCAGTCACACGTAAAATCGTGCATGTGTTATGGCAGTAAAACATGCTAAAATATGATATGACATATAGCACATACTCATGCAACATACATGCAAATATATCATGCCGGCTATCTTGATCAGTACTTACGTACCTCTAACACTGCTGGTCAAACCTAGCTCCGCTGGTCTAGACTCCAAGCCTACTAATCCAGTCTACTGCTACTACAATGCAATTACCCATGCATCAATAATTAAGCTCAAAAAGCCTTAACTAAGCTATTGCATACTCCTAAATATTTTTAGGATGCCAAAACTACACCTGCGTCCGTCGTTAGCCCTTTGCTGTAGATAGTCTTAAAACTAGGTCACAGCTCTGCGACGACGCCTAGATCACTAAGCCACTTCCGGATTTCCCGTAGGACGCCTAGATCTCCCTAGATCTGAGTTAGAAGGCCTAGGAATTGAGAGAGAAGAGAGGAAATGAGCGAGTCACAAATGAACCTCGGCTCCTCTATTTATAGACGGCGTTCGGGCCGTCCGAACTCGGCTTCGGGCCCTTCGAACTGGTTCGGATCCTCCGATCATGACTTCGGATCGTCCGAACAAGATCGGATCGTCCGATCCTAACTTCGGGTCCTTCGAAGTCCCATCAGTGATGTCAGCCATGACGTAACCTTGCTGACGTAATTGATGACGTAAGCCCTAACCTTGTTCGGGACCTCCGATTCCACCGACGGAGCCTCCGATCCTCTTCGGATCCTCCGAACTCCTCTTCGGATCGTCCGAACTCCTCGGGCCTCTGATCCTGACTCCGATCACATTCGGGTCCTCCGAACACCAATTCGGAGCATCCGAACCTCCCGAGCCATGCCCACCATTTTCGAGTTTCCTGGATCTATTTTCGGACTCCGTTAATCCATTTGGAATTTCTTTAATCATTTTTTATTAAATTTAAACATGATCACTTGATTAATTACCTATTAATCATTAATTTTGGATATGGGTTACTACATTCTCCCCTACTTAAGAAATTTCGTCCTCGAAATTAAAGTCAGAGGAAAAGTACAGGATTCAACACGAATATTCTTTATTACAACTGAACAAGTACAAATTCGATACAAAGAAGTACAAAATCTCAAAATAACTCGGGGTGCTCGGCTAACATCCGAATCTCCAACTCCCAAGTAGCTTCCTCTGTACCTCTGCGCTGCCACTGTACCATCACCAACGGTATACGCTTGTTACGAAGTACCTTGTCCTTCCTGTCTAGAATCCGCAGGGGTTTCTCCACATATGATAGATCCTGATCTACCTTTACCTCGGTCGGATGCAAAATATGCGACTCGTCCGCCACGTACTGCCTCAACAAGGACAAGTGGAACACATCGTGAATCTCCGAAAGATAGGGTGGCAAGTCCAGATGATAAGCCACATCCCCAACCTTCTCGAGAATCTCGAAAGGACCAATAAATCTCGGTGTCAGCTTACCCTTGCGACCAAATCTCATCACCTTCCGGAAAGGTGACACACGCAAGACCACATTCTCTCCCACCTCGAAGTGTAACGGTCTCCGGTGAGTGTTTGCGTAGCTAGCTTGTCGATCCTGGGCCGCCTTAATCCTGCATCGGATCAACTTTACTGCATTAGTCATCTGCTGAATCATCTGAGGACCCTCAACCTGACGCTCGCCAACCTCATCCCAAAACAAAGGTGTACGAAAACGACGTCCATAAAGAGCCTCAAATGGTGCCATGGCAATGATGCGATGGAAACTTTTGTTATAAGCGAACTCCACCAAGGGTAAATGATAATGCCATGCTGGGCCAAAATCCATCACCGCCGCGCGTAGCATATCCTCTAAAGTGTGAATAGTACGCTCGGATTGTCCATCCGTCTCTGGATGATAAGCCGTACTCAGACTCAAAGTAGTACCAAGGGCTCGCTGGAAACTACCCCAAAATCTCGAGGTGAATCTCGGATCTCTATCGCTGACAATGCTCAACGGAATCCCATGCAATCGAACAATCTCCCGCACATAAAATTGCGCCATCCTATCAAAGGTATAATCGCGGTTATAGGGAAGAAAATACGCTGACTTCGACAACCGGTCCACGATAACCCAAATAGCATCACAATTCCTGGAAGACATAAGCACGTGGGTGACAAAGTCCATCGTCACATGCTCCCACTTCCACTCAGGAATCTCTAAGTTGTGAAGTAACCCTCTATGCCGTCTAAACTCTGCCTTGACCTGTTGACACACAAGGCATCGGGACACGAACTAATAAACACTGCGCTTCATCCCTTTCCACCAAAATCGAGTGCGAAGATCCTTATACATCTTCATGCTGCCTGGATGTACAGAAAATCAACTGCGGTGAGCTTGCAATAAGATCTCATTCCTCAAAGTAGAATCCTCGGGTACCACCACTCGACCAGAGAGACATAACAGACTGTCACCTTGCAGATGGAAACCAGAAGTACTATCACCCTCACCCAAACGGGCCAACTTCTGAGTCTTCAGATCAAAATTCTGAGCTTCCCGAATTCGTCGATACAATGCTGGCTCTGCAAGCACAGAAGAAACACGAATCCCTTGCTGTTATTTCTTATGACGGAATGTGAATCCCAAAGAACAACACTCCTCCACTGCCTTCGAAACTGAACTGGTACGAAGGGAACTCACATAGACCTTGCGACTAAGTGCATCAGCAACGGGGTTAGAAGAACCTGGATGGTACTTGATCTCACAGTCATAATCTTTCAACAGATCCATCCAACGACGTTGCCGCATGTTCAACTCAGCTTGAGTGAACAGATACTTCAAACTCTTATGATCGGTGAAAATCTCAAATCGTTCTCCGTACAAATACTGACGCCATATCTTCAGGGCAAAGACAATGACTGCTAGCACTAGATCATGGATGGGATAGTTCTCTTCGTGAGTTTTCATTTTTCTGGATGCATACGCGATCATGTGGCCGTTCTTAGTCAACACGCACCCCAAACCCTGGAGAGAAGCATCAGTGAAAACTACAAACCCACCTGATCCAGACGGCATAGCAAGAACTGGAGCTGTCGTCAAACGACGTCTCAACTCACAAAAACTATCTTCGCAAGCATCAGACCACACAAAAGAAGCATCTTTATTTGTCAGCTGCGTCAAAGGCCTAGCTATCTGAGAGAAGTTCTGAACAAAACGCCGATAGTATCCTACCAAACCAAGGAAACTACGAATCTCAGAAGCTGTAGTCAGACGCGACCAATTCAAAATAGCCTCTGTCTTGCTAGGGTCAATAGATATGCCCTCCTGAGAAATGACATGACCAAGGAACACAACTCGGTCAATCCAGAAGTCACACTTACTCAACTTCGCGTACAACTGTCTCTCCCTTAAGAACTGCAATACATTATAGAGATGGTAGGCATGCTCATCCATGCTGCGAGAATACACCAAAATATCATCGATGAACACCACCACGAACTTATCCAGAAAATTGCGGAATACTCTGTTCATCAGATCCATAAAAACAGCTGGAGCATTCGTCAGACCAAATGGCATCACTAGAAACTCATAGTGTCCATACCGTGTACGAAATGCTGTCTTAGGAACATCCTCCTGCCGAACTCGCAACTGATGGTACCCAGACCGAAGATCAATCTACGAATAGACAGAAGTACCTTGTAACTGATCAAAGAGATCATCTATCCGCGGAAGAGGATACTTATTCTTCACTGTCGCTTGATTCAACTGACGGTAATCGATACACAATGGCATTGAACCATCCTTCTTCTTGACAAACAGCACTGGGGCTCCCCACGGCGAAACACTAGGTCGAAGTAGCCCTTATCAAGAAGGTCTTGCAATTTCTTCTGCAGCTTTTCATCTCTGTCGGTGCAAAATGGTTAGGAGCTCTGGAAATCGGTGCAGTTCCTGGCAGTAACTCAATGCCAAACTCGATCTCCCTCACTGGTGGCAAACTTGGAATCTCCTCCGGAAATAAATCTGCAAAGTCACGAACCACTGGTATCTCTTGGATATCTGGCTCTCCCAAGGATGCGTCAATGGCGTAGATAAGGTAGCCTTCCCCGCCAGACTCTAAAGCACGTCGGGCCTTCAGGGCAGAAACTACTGGCATCGGAGGTCGTGCTCCCTCATCATAGAAATACCATGACTCGTCATCCTTGGGTCGAAACTGAACAAACCTCTGATAGCAATTCACTATCGCTCGGTAGGCAGTCAATAGATCTATCCCAATGATGCAATCGAAATCCTCCATCGCTAGAATCATCAGGTTAGAACTAAGTTGATGTCCCTCAAAATCTAAAACACAACCCACAACTAGATGCTTGGCTAAAACCTCGCTACCCATAGGAGTAGAAACTACCAGCAAGACGTCTAAAGGAGTGAATGGCAACTTATACTTCTTAGCAAAATGTGCTGATACAAAAGAATGCGATGCACCGGTATCAATTAAAACATATGCAGGAAAACCACATAAACTACAGATACCTGCAATCATCCGATCACTGTCAGCCTCTGCCTGCTCCTGGTTAAGCGCAAAGACCTGACCCTGGGCACGTGGCCTCGAAAAAAAATGACCCTGAGAAGGAGTCTGAGTAGGCTGTCGCTGAAACTGCTGCGGCTGCTGGCGCTTCTGCGAAAACTGCTGCTAGAAAGGTGGCTACTGGTACTGAGGTGGCTGAACAGATGCCTGAGAACCTCTGGAACCACTCGCTGCCCCAATCAGCATCGGACAATCCCTCTTCATGTGACCCTCCTGGACACACTGGAAACATGCACTAGTCGATCGACCACACTGCCCTGGTAGATGTCTGCGTCTGCACTGAATACATCGGTTCGGTCTTTGTCCGCCAAAACGATGCACTCCACCAGATCCAGATGAAGAAGAAGAAGTACCTCCTGGCTTCTTGAAAGACTGTCCCTCAGGGCCCAAAGCACTGGCACTCGCTGACCTAGAAGAAGAAAAGTAAAGTCCCCTGTTCCTCCGAATACTCTCATCGTCCTGATGACAACGGTCCACCAAATCCTCGTAAGTCCCATCGCCGCCCACAGCAACCATCCTATGAATATCAAGATTCAAACCCTGAAGGAAATGATTAAACTTCGCCATAGAACTATCAGCAACATGAGGACAAAAAGGTAGTAGATCAAAGAATTTCTGCTGGTACTCCTCGATCGTCATCGTCCCCTGTCGCAAACTCAGCAACTCACTGGCCTTCGCCTGATGAAGAGCTGGAGGAAAATACAACCTCTGATAAGCAGTACGGAAATCAACCCATGTAGCTGCTCCTCTAGCTGCTATGAATGGTGCGGAAGTAGATCTCCACCACTTCCTCGCGCGTCCCTATAGCATAAAGGCAAGAATCTCCATCCTATCCTCTGCTATGCAATGGAACTCCTGGAAACATTGCTTCATCCTCTCAAGCCAATCCTCCGCCTCTTCAGCTGTCTCACCTCCCGTCAAAGGCTTCGGGCTAACCTCCTTGAATCTGCGCATGCTCACTCACTTGCGCTCCTCAGGCTGTCCTTGACGATGACTACGATCATTTGGATCGCCCCAACGACCGCCGCCTCCGCTATCGTGACTCTCATTGTAATCTGCCATCTGTTGCATAAGAATAGATAATCACTAATCCGCTTTGCAATATTCCCAATGCAATGCGCTCTGATACAAAAAATGTAGTGACCCAACCCGGATCCACTACTAATCAGAGTTACGATAAAAGCTCATGCATTTAAAACTTAAAGCGTAAAGAGCGGATAATTAAAATACAACAAATCCAAACGGCAAAATACAACCGACGATAACAATCGTGTATAAATATTATTATACAACCAAATCGAAAGTTCAGGGTAAACAAATCACTACCCTCTACAACCTCGCACTCTCCCAAGCTCAATCCTGCTGAGAGCCGCCTGGACCGTCCAGCCGAAACCGAATTATATTTCTAGTCGGTTTTACAATATGTTGATTATCAAAGTGATCAAAATCAATACCTCCTCTATCGACTTATAATCGATTAACATGCAAGCAAACAGTTGATCAGACTATTCACGAGACAAATATAAATCTAACAATCAATAAAATTAAATCAAATCTGGAAAATCCCAAACAAACATCCAAGTTTTCTACATAAATTTGTTCGGCCCAATCACGCCGTCTTGGTTGAAAAAAAACCACTCAATAATTGAAACAAATAGTCAAAAAAAAATTAAGAAAGAAAAGAAGAAAAACTCTGATGGAGCGTCTTCAATCTCCACGCCCGTAGCCGCCGCCTCTGTCTGTTGTCTGGAACTTCAGAACCCTCAAAATTATGATATATCATCTATTTATAGTGTCTGGAACTCATACCAATTAATTTCCTTCCAACACAAGGACTTTTCAGAACAGACTGACGCTAAAACCCACGCGCGCGCCTGGAAAAAGTCTCGCGCATGCGCAGAACAAAAAAACAGAATTCTGGAAATCAGATTCGCGCGCGGGCGAGCTCAATTCCCACGCGCGCGCAACACAAAATATCTGCTCCGAGCGATAATTTTGAAAAATTCATATCTCGAGTTCTAGCTGTCGGATCGAGCTGAAATTTGGACAGCAGCTTCAAAACATCTTGAAATTTATTCTGAACGGTGGAGATCGGATTTTAATCTCTTTAAAAGTAAATATGATTTTTCGACCAAAGCTGCTCCGTAATTCACTCTTCAACAATTCATTTTCCTACAAATTAACCTGAGGAGTGAAATACACAAGCATGCACTAAAACACATAAAAACACATAAAAACAATATGAATGCACACAAAATAGACATAAAAATAACATGAAATAATGCACACAAAATACACTTATCATTATCCACATTCTATAATTCATATCTTCTCATTTAAATTTAGGCAAAATAATTCAACAAAAATTTAATTGGCACAATAAATTAAGAATATAAATTTTAATAAATTTTAAGAAATCTATAAACAATACTAAGTTTTGCTAATTAATCTACCATTATTATTAATCATTAAAATCTAGGTTGCAAAATTCCAGATCATTATCTGTTCTCAATTTTTTAATTTTATTCCCTTTTTGATTTTATACAGTGTTTTCCATTCAACAAATTTTCTAAAGGCTTCATTCTTTCTTCTTCTTTTTTTTTAAAAAAATAGATCAACACTTTTCTAGAATAATCCTCAATCAAGAAAATAAAATATTGAGATTTAGAGAGTGATAAAGGTACCTTTGATGAGCCTCACAGATATGAGTCTATATGATCTAGTACTGACCTTGTAGTGTGAAGGGATGTATTGAATTTAAGTTTATGTGTTTTGCTAACACGCACTTCTCACAGAAGTCCAGATTTTATATCTGCTTAGGTTTCAAGAGACTTTTTTACTGAGTTCTTAGAGTCCTTTAAGGCTCATATGTCCAAGCCTTCTGTCCAAAGTTGTGTATGATCCTTCTCTGATATAGATATATTGATATTTGTTGATATAGTTGTCCCTAATAGAACATACAAGCCTTGTTTCAGAATGCCTTTCATAACAACTAATGCTCCTTTTACAACTTTCAACATTCCATTTTGAGTTTTGTAATTCAGTCCTTTTTTATCCAAGGTACCCAAAGAGATCAAATTTCTCTTTAAATCAGGAAGTATCTGATCTCTGTGAGAAGTTTAATTGATCCATCCCACAATTTTAACCTCACTGTCCCAACACAATGAATCTTGCAAGATTCATTGTTTCCTAGCAGAACATGCCCAGAATCGACTTCTTTGTAATCATAGAACCAGTCCCTTCTAAGTGACATGTGATAGGTACATCTCATAATATATCGACTCTAATTCTCTCAAGATCTAATGAAGGAGGAAGAGAGTCCAAAATTTTTTCCCGTATCAGAGGTTTGTGTAGATTCATGAAGAAGAAGATGAAGAACTGATTAACTAACTATTACTTTAAATATTCCACCAAGTGACTGATGACTGTTCGATCAGTTTGTGGAAAAGAATGAACTGGACCATTCAATTCATCATAATGAGTCAAAGATAGTCTTCAAAATATAGTTACTTGAAAAACAATTAAAACTTCAAACTTGAATCTAGCTTGGGAAAATCAAGTTCGATTTTAGTTTTGACCAAGCTTCTCATGTGTCACATGCCCCCCCAACCACCCCACCTAAAAAGTTGTCGGTGGCACACCGAATGGGTCTACTTCGACTGGAGACTCGGTTCATCTTCTTTTCCAGTGGGAGATGGTTTGGCGACATGTGCTTTTAAGGGAAGCGTTGCAACTATACTAGATAAATAAAGGGAAGCCACAAAAATCTCATAACAATCAGACAGGCGGGATCATACATTTTTTGGTCACCAGGAAAATCGGGAGAACATGGTCGGGCTCTGCTCAAAATTATCATGTCGTATGTAGTAAGGGAGGTTGTTCCATGTAGTGACCCAATCCGGATCACCTACAACTTAAGCATAGTTAAGCATGAATTTAATTTAAGAAAAACATAATCAAAAATTAACATCGGAAATTCAAATTCCAAATACGCAACAGTCGACAAAATACAACCGACATTAAACCCATAGTAAAATCTATATAAATACAACCAAATCGAAAGCAGAGTATCAAATCCCTAACAACTAAGGGAAACTCGCTGCAAACTGAAAACTGGTCTCAACCTTGTCGCGATCCACTGACGTCGTCCAATCAAAGACCTGTCCCGTCAAATAGGAAGTCCAGAACACATAGAAATACTGAACGTGAGCGACTACGCTCAATACGAAAGCATGGATATACAGACAAATATGATGTATCAAATAACTTTAAAACTCAGTCTGCTCAGGGGCACCTATTGAATATGCAATACCGGCTGGAGTCAACTCCGCATGGTACATCCACAAACGCCGTATCACCGTAGCATTAGTCCCCGTCGTCACGGCATCTCCTAGTGATAGAAAAAATACAATAAATGTAGGCAGAGCCTCCCTACCAAAATGACTCATCTCTAAAGAGATACAAGTACAATATGATCATGCATGTGCATAAAGCAGTAAATCATGATACATAAAATGCAACATATAAGTGTATATCATGTCGGCAGAAACGTCCTCGCTTGAGCGCACTTTGTTCTCGCTCGAGCGAGAAATATGGGGTCAGGAATTTTTCGGAGCGGAGAGTTGCTCGCTCGAGCGAGCCGCACGGGTAGACTTTTTATAATTGGAAACTCTTGCTCGGGAAGGATATTATCTTTTGCATATCTTTGGACGTATAAATAGGCTTTTTAGCATCAGATTAAGGGTTTCAGAACGCAGACAACACAAGGGAGGCGGCTACTACAACTTGGGAGAGAATATTTCTCTTTTATTCTTCTTTTCTTCTTTTTATTTTTTGTTCATGATTAAAAACATTGTTTGAATCATGATTTCGTTTATGGAGTAGTTTTTCTTTTAGATCAAGGCCACGTGATTGTGTCGTACAAATTTATGTAGAAACCTTGGATGTTTATTTGGGATTTTTCAGACTTGATTTTATTTTATTGATTGTCAGATTTATATTTATCTTATGAATAGCCTGATCAACTGTTTGCTTGCATGTTAATCGGTCCTAAGTCGACATAGGAGGGATTGATTTTGATCACTTTGATAATCAACACATGATAAAACCAACTAGAAATAGAATTCGGTTTCAGTGTGCGGTTTAAGTGTTAACTGAATTTTCACAAATATTTAATGCCTTCAAATTTTATTAGAATTACGAAAGATTAATCCGTCAATATTTGAGTAGGTTTGATTGTTCTAGAAATAGACCTTTGAACAAGATAGGAGAATTCCTGGTATCTAAGATTAAATTTGAGTCCTGAATCGAATACATGTTACATGTTTTGTCCGGTACCTACGTGTGTCCTTGATCGAGCTTTTCCTATATTTGAAGTTAATCCAAAATTCTTGCTGCCTTCTTATTGAGTTAAATTTTATTTTCAATTTAATTTCTTAGTTAAAATCTAAAAATTCATCACTTTTATTGGTTAGTCTAGATTAAGTAGAAATAATTATATTTTTGTACTCATTCATATACAGTTCCTGTAGGTTCGACATCTGGACCTTTGTCCACTTTACTATTACTTGGCCTGCACTACAACAAAATTGGTCATCGACAACAGTTGAAAGACAACGCTTTTTACAAAAAGTGTTAAAAAAGGAAACACAACGCTTTTATGATAAAACGTTGTCTTTATTTTTTAAAATTTGTAAAAGACAACATTTTTTTCGCCATCCACAACGCTTTTTAAAAAGCGTTGTAGATGAGCGTTTTTTTTCATCCAAACCCTTAATCGCGATTTCTCCCTTTCTTTTTTTGCTCTCTTTCGATTCCAATTTGACAAACCTTAATCGATATTTCTTCCTCTTCTTTCTGCTTTCTCCCCGAACCCTAGCAGCCTTTCCATGTCGTCGATTTACCGCCCTAACGGCCGAAAAGATACAGGCTGAAGCTAGAAAAGGTAAGATTTCGTACTTTGCTTCAATTTAATACCAAAATATTGAGGAATCTTGGGCCAAAGCTCAAACCATGGCATCCTGTTCGCGACTGGAGCTGCGTGGGTTTTTGTTCTTCGCGACTTTGAGCCATTTCTGGTCGTTTCTTGGTTTTCCAGATTTGATATCAATTAATCGTCTCTCCCCTTCGCTCACTCGATCGTCTCCCCTACTCCACGTTACTCTTTTTGAAATTAGCCGCCGGGGAACTACCGATTGCGCAGTTGGTTTGATGCTGGGTAAGATTGGTTATTTGCCTTGAGCTCTTGTAGATTCTCTAATTTGTGTTTATTTTATTAACAATCCAGGCTTCTTGACTATGTAAGCGTTGATTCACTTTGTTCTGCTCTGTTGGTTTATTAACTATCTAAGTGTTATGTGACATTGATATTATCCTTCTTATGTTTTCTCCTACAGGAAAGCCTTCGATTTTTCGAGGATCACGCAGGTAGATTTCGAGCATTTAGTTTAGTTTGTATTGTGCCATGTGATTGAGTCGTGAATCTTTGTTTTTTAATCTTGCATTTTTTGGTTGGTGGAATTGTAAATGCTGTCATGTTAGGCTAGTAGTACATGTATCTATCTCCTCATATGGTTTACCAAGAAATTTCGTTTATCAAATATGAATTTTTAGTGAAATTGTGCATGAAATCGAAAACTTTATTCAGTTGAGATGAATTGTTCTGCTCGCTGGCCCTTGCTTGTGTGACGAAAGAGAATAAATAGCATACATTAATAGTGGAAATTACTGAATGTGTCTTATTGGATTCTATAAGCTAGACAATGACTGAAGACTACGGGTTCATATAAACCAATAAGTTTCTGAAGTAGAAGTTAAAATGCAAGCTTTCGGTATTCTTGTTCAAGTAAAATTCACATGGACGATTTGGTGCTAAATACCAGCTCTACTTGTTTTCGCTTTCAGAAACATTGATAAGATGATTGCAAAATATGCTCAATTTACACCAAAAGAAAGGGCTAAAAGGTACACGGTGATAGTTACACTTGGGCCCCGTTTGGTTTCAAAAGCTAGGCCAAAAAAGCACTTTTTTAAGTGCTTTTCAGTGAACAAGGTGTTTGGTTGACCAAAAAAGTGCTTAAATAAGCACTTTTTTAAGTCAAAATTAGAGCTTTTTTAAAAGCCAAAAATTGTAGCTTTTAAAAGCACTTATTTTAAAAAATCTCTACAAAATCCAAACGGGCTCTTGATTTTGTTTCTGTCAAGTTGAAGCATTGTGGACGCAACTTATTCTACTTTTTTTCCATCTTATGGCCTTTGAACAGGAGATTGGAGAGTCTCGAAGTAAGTTCAATGTTTATGTATGAATCCTGTTTCTTAAATTATTCCTCTTTCGGAAAAGAGTAATTGAATTTCGTGCCTTTGGATTCATTAAATTATAGACATTGAAAAGAAATTTCAAGAAGCTCGACCAGGATGTTGATATAGAAGAGTTTCTTGATGCAAGGTGGATATTATATTGGTCAACTATATTTATTTTCTCTTCTTTGTAATTTATGATCAATTATACTTTCATCTGCTCTGTGTTAATTTTCCTTTTCAATTTTTGCAGTACACCGTCAGTCGAGGTACATCTGAGTTTTCCTTGCATCATATATAATTATGAAATTTTTAGCCTACTACATCAAGGGCCATCCTTAAAATCTTCTTCTGGTGATCTGCTACTGCTAGGAAATGCAAAACCGGGTGAGGATGCTGCGTGATCAGCTTACTCAAGTACATAACAGACTAAGGTAAAGCTAAAATTCTTTAGCACATCAAATATGATTTTTAATGGTCTTTTTTGTTAATAGAAGCACAGAGGTTCAAAGTTCTCTCCAAGTTGCTATTTCAACTACAATGATGATAAAACAATCCAAATCTTAGAAAAACTTATTTTTTCCCCTGGTTGATACTCATTACTCAGGCTTCTGAAAAATAAGATGTAGTGCTTGCTATCTTTATTTCAAATCATTAATTTTGAGCAACATGTGTACAATGGATTTGAGACGTGGATTTCAAACCAATCCTCAATCCAAATATAACCTAAAAGAAATCAAGCAACGAGTTCAAGGTAGTTTCTGGGATGAGTATAAAACTATGAAGAAATAAATTCAAGCATTACATCACAACAACCAAAATTTTCGATAGCAATTTGAAATAAACACAGCAATACATTTTATTTTTCAGAAGCCTAAGTATCAACCAGGGGAAATGATAAGTTTCTCTAAGATTTTGATTGTTCAACCATTGTAAGTTGAAATAGCACCTTCATGTGCAGGGGCTTTTGAGCTCATCAAGGATTCCATCAAGTATCCAACCGAATCCATTGCCATTCATTTCAACATTTAATATGATTATTAGTTATTGTTTCATGTTCACTTAGCATCTCATGGCTTCATGTTCATATAGACTGAAGATGTTTTTCGTTTTATATTTTGTTTGAGATTGATTTTTCAGTGTTTATGTTTATTATTTATTCATATGAAAATGGAATACATTCTTGGAAGCATGCTTTTGTATTCGTCTTTAGATTTGGTTTTTTTAATTAAGTAATCTTCTGCATGTTTTGATGCAGTTGGTTTAAAGTTTTGAAGATGGTTTTGTGTTTATTTTCAGTGAGTACAATTTTTCTTGCTAGAACACTTCTTGTTAATTTCTGATCTATTTTAAGTCAATCACCAAAGCTAATTTTTTCAACTTACGGTAAGTAGTCTCGAGGATTTTGCTGCTTTTTTTCATGTTAATTTTTTCAACTTACGGTAGTGATTGTTCCTTAATTTCATCGAAGCATGAAATTCTTGAATCATATTTGGCATATGTTGAAGATAAATAAAGGCTAAAATGCCAGTGTAAGGAATTGGTAATTGTAATTGTGAGATCTACTAGAGTAGAAACAGAATATTTCTCTGATGTTTTCCTTCATGAGCTCCATTGTCTTGTTATCACAGTAATTCTTCGACTTTGCGATGATAAGAAAACAAACGATGAAATGTGTTAAACTAAAAGCTATGCCAATATCTTACTATGAATATGCATTAATATTGGAGCAAATTCTGCGAAACAGTGAAAGTTAAAATCATCATTGCCCTGTGAGTAGTTAATATTGGATGAAAAATTTTGTCCGGTATATTGTTTCCATAAAGGCGTTTAGTAAACATAGAATGAATTTGGAATTTGAATCGAAGTTAATTAGGTTTTCTAATTCCAATACCTTGTATCCTCGTCCTGTCTAGTGACAATTCTAATATGTGGATTTCATGTGGAACACTGTTCTTCTTAGGTATAATTTTTGTTCTGTTTAAGATATATATATATATTATATACACACACACACTGCCTTAAATGTACACGCATATAATAATAAAAAGCTTATATATATATTAATTTTATCTGCAAGTAAGAAATTTTAAATGAGTTCAGAGAGGCTGGATGCATGCAGTAGCTCTATTTATAGAAATGTTGGGGTAGAATTGTTCATAATTAAATTCCTTGTATATTATATATATATACACGCTTCACCGATCCAAGCCATTCCACAAATTAATCTAAAACACTTATAAGATGCATATAGCTAAAAGATTGAAGATGAAGTTGAATAAAGGGCCATGGACTCGGGAAGAAGACAAGAAGCTGCTGGCTTATATTGCTCAGCATGGCCATGGCAGCTGGCGCATCCTTCCTGCTAAAGCTGGTAAGTAACTACCATGCATGAACATATATATACACACCCTTACCAGAAATTAATATAATTAAATTTAACCTTAATTAAGAATTAACTACGTACTGATGATTAATTTGATCCTTTTTCTCTCGATCGAGTATTTAATTAATTTGTACCAGCAGCAAGATGTAATAATTTAGATGTCTGGTGGTGTAAAATTCGGTGCTTCAGAGATGTGGAAAAATCTGCAGATTAAGGTGGACAACAAGAAAATTGTTGTCTTGTTCAATGTACCTGGGTTTTGCACAGCTGCATATGTGGGTAAGTAAGATTGTAGCTTGTAGGCTATCTAGGTGATGCATGAGGGTACTGCATGAGGGTATATGTAGGTGATGCATGAGGGTACTGCATGAGGGTATATGTAGGTGATGCATGGTGGTGGCGAGAGGCTACTGCATGAGGGTATATGTAGGTGATGCGCTCCTGTAGCGGGATCGCAGCCTATACGCAACTTCAAGACGTCACATCTCCGATATTAAATGAAGATAAGAGTATTTTGAATGTTTTTTGTTTATAATTGATCAAATATTTTCCTTTTTTACTTTTTCAGGGGCTTCTATTATCCTTGCAGAATTGTCCATGGAGGCTGGTTTGCCCTATGGTTTCCTTAACATTGTTCATGGCACCACTGTACGTTTATGTCAGTTACCAATTTGCATGATGCAACATGAACACTCTTTATGCCAACTCTGTGCAAGATGGTAGACAAGAATTATGGTATCTAACACCTCTCTCTTAGAAAATACTATCTCCTCTATAATGTCGGCAAAACAAAAACTATATTACTATATAATAGTTTGTAAAATTTATGTTTAACACTAGAGATACATTTTCTTTTCATTTTATTTTGGATGTGACCAATTTTACCTTACTTTCTAATTTGATGTGTTGACTCCTTTATTTTTGCAGTTCTTGTCATAGGAAAAGTTATGTGTACCACTGCCGCAGTCTTGAGAGGGAAGACTCTACTCTCTAACGACTCAAATATAAGAGAAAATAGCAAGTTTGTTGACATTTATCATACACTTGCTGTACTTCAGTCCTAAATCGATGACAATGTAAGAGATTTTCTTTCCAATGGAATTACGAGTCAGCAAATTCAGTTTTTTTATAAGATGTATGTGCTGAATTTATTTTGAAAAATACATATTCTGAAAAAGAATTTGGTGTCCCGTGTATTGTGAAAGATGAATCTTTTTATACGGCAAGCTGGGCGTGTACTATTGATGGAACTCCATTTTTGGTGGCTGGAGGACTTAATGGAATTATCTGTGTTATTGATACTGGCAGTGAGAAGATATAAAAGGTAATATTTTGTTATGTAGTTAATTGTTTGCCATCCATACTTGTTGATTGCTTCCTATAGAGCATAGATTATATAGTTGGAAACAGGATAATAATAGGTAAAATAAAGAAAAGTTAGATCCATTTCTGGTTTTCAGGTGGATACATTAAGCTTAGATTTAGTAAAAAAGTAGTTGAGAAACATTAAGAAATATTGGTTATGTTAATGTGGGGCCACAGTTTCGATTTTACCTGTTCATGTACTAGTGTCATGCGAATGAATGCGAACCAGTTAACATGAGGTGTATTTTTTGAAATAAAGTAATTAATAACCTTTGTTGATCTCAAAACATCTTTTACGGTGTCACTATTTGGAATCTAAATTTACTTGAAAACAAAGGTTGTTTATACCTTGGTATGTCATTAATTATGGTTCTCTGTCAGGCTTTGTTCAGTGTTGATATTGTATTCTTCAAGAAATTGCTGATACAAATTGATCTACAGGTGCGTAGGATTTCAGCTTGTGAAACTATGGGATCAGCAACTACCATTTGCAGTGATAAGACAAGAACTTTGACATGGCCGAGATGAACCTGAAGAATTCGATTATTTGTTATATTTGAATGATTTTTGTTATATTTGAATGATTTATAATATTGAAATATTGTATATTAGATTTAATTTTCAAAAATTTTTAATATTGAGTGATAATATTGAAAATTTGTGAATTAAATTTTATTTTTTTTGTTTTTTATTTGAGAAAAGACAACGCTTTTTAAACGTTGTCGTAGGTGGAAAAAGCGTTGTTGTTACTAAAAAAAACAACGCTTAAAAAGCGTTGTCTTTTTCAAATATCACAACGCTTTTTATGCGTTGTCTTTGCTTAAAACGACAACGTTTTTGTGACAAAGACAACGCGGAAAAAGCGTTGTCGTACTAAATACGACAACGCTTAAAAAGGCGTTGTCTTTTCCAGAAACGACAACGCTTTTTTTGCGTCGTCTTTGAGCGTGGTCTTTTACAACACTGGCTACGACAATGCTTTTTCGGGGACATTAACAATGCGGAAAAAGCGTTGTATTTGGCCGTTTTTCTTTTAGTGCTGGTACGCTTGCCTGTAGATTTTTATCCCATCGATTTAAGCGGTGAGCGACCAAAATCGCTTTCAAGGCATTTTTGAGTTCAATTTTAGAATTTTCCAAAATTTTGCATTTTTAAACCCGAACTAGTAAAACTCAATTTAATATTTTAATTTGGGATCTTCAAACTTGGTATTTTAAAGGTGCAAGTAAATTAAGGACCATAAGTTGCTTAAGTTGTGTAGCACTTTTTAAAAGTAAGTAGCACCTTTTTAAATCTCACACACCCACCTATGCATACATACACCTATACACACACACACATACACTCAAACTTAAATCACAACACAAAAATAAACCCTATCCCACAAAATCCCCCCCCCCTCTCACGCGTCTCTCATTCTCTCAAGAAATCTCACCATCGCTCTTCACCTCCAGCCCTCTTACCGTCGTCGCAGCCGTCGTTCACCCACCGCCGTCACCGGAGCTTGCACTTGGGAAGATGGTTCAGCTGCTGGTCGTGGGTTTAGCTCAATTCCATCTTCATTTATTTGGGTTTTTGAAACATTTCTAAAATAGGCAAGAATATGGCTTCATTTGGCTCCAAGTAAATTATTATGACGTGTTTTTCTTGGGTATGTGTATTTTGAATTTTTCTGAAATATTAGGGAGTATATTTCAAAAATTTCAGATTAATATCGGCCACGTTCATGTTTATTTTGATCAATTGTGGTATTGTATTGATGGAAATGAGTGGAGTTGGGAGTTTGATTCATGTCTCCATTGTTGTCCAATTTTTTTCGAAAGTTTCCTAATCTTTGGAGCATGCTATGTTCGATTTCTTTGTGTTGTATGGATGGTGATTAGGAGCTACCATGGTTGAGAATGTAGCTCACATGGTAGTGCTTAGGATGTGTTGTAGATAGCTAGCAAGTTGGAGATGAAGGACCATCGAATTTGAGTCATGTTGGGTTCGGTTTTGAGGGCAGGGTGGGGGCTGATTTGTCGAGCTAAGCTAGGCTTGTAAGGGGGTCGGTTTTAGGGGTTTGAGTGAGTCTAAGAAGTGGTCTTGGTCTTGGTTTATAGGTTGGGATCATGGGAGTCCAAGGGTTAAGTCTTAGAAGGGAGAATGAGCTAAGACTTGTGTGAGCATAATTTTGGTAAGTGTTGGGGCTGCCCGGAATCGAATGTTTAAAACGGGTTTAGAATCATGTTTTGGTAAAGGTCTTGGGTCTGGAGGTAGCCTAGGATTTTAGGGAAATGAAGTTTCAAGCGAAAATCAATTCGGTTGAGTTTTCCTTGAGTTCTATGCATGTGATCATAGAGGTGCAGAATTTTAGATTTCTAAGGTTGCTTCCAGGAAACTTGGTTATATAGAATGATTGTATGATGGTGGTGCCTTGAGGATGATTTCCCTACGTAGTTTGAGGTGTGAGGGAACCGTGGTTTCAATCGAAATTCGTTTTGATTAAGAATTGAGTGAGTTATAAGCTTTGCGGGAGGATCGCTCGGATGATGTCTTAAGCGCAAATTAAAGTCTAGAATCTTAGATATGGTTTGCTACCTAAATCACCATCCTTGTCAACCATTCCGAATCATTTATATGTGTTTCGAGTAATCGAGTAAATATTTACAAAGAAAGTCATTTCCATAAATTCATGCTAAGTCTTTGAGTCGAGTCAAGAAGGAAAAATATTTTGGAATAAGGAGAGTTGATTGTGACTATCATGGGTTTGGATGGGCTAGGAGAAATCTTAGCTTCCCTTACCACCTCATGAGTTTGGACGAGCTGGGAGAAATCTTGGCTTTCTTTACCACCTCAGGATCTGGACGAGCTGGGAGAGATCTTGGCTTCCCTTACCACCTCATGGGTTTGGACGGGCTTGGAGAAATCTTAGCTTTTCTTAACATTTCAGGGTATGGATGGGCTGGAAGAAATCTTGGCTTCCCATACCAACACGGGACAAGACGGGTTGGGATAAATCCTGGCTTCTTTGCCGGCATAGTATACTGCAGCCATTGATCGATCAAAATTTTAGTAATGCCACAATCAATGATCTAAGTTCACAGTTCAGTTTATTCAGACAATTCAGTTTATTCAGTCAGTACAGTTCAGTTTATTCAGTCAGTTCAGTTTATTTAGTTCAGTTCAATTTCAGTCAGTTAGACTCAGTCATGCATGTGTCATTTATTTCAGTTACTCCCTTCGTTGGTAGTTCATTTTAAGAAAAGAGCACAAAGTATTTTCAGTACAAGTTATTTTTAATGGCGTGTGCATGTATATTTATTACTCGTTACTTCACCCATATTCTTGTTGGGCCTTTAGGCTCACTACATCTACTTGGTGCAGGTTTGATTTTCATTGAGATTGAGGGGCAGGACTCTCGAGAGGACTGCCATGCGGGCACGACACATCCATCTGACCTATGCCAGCCTTCCGTAGAGTTGATTCAAATTAAATGTTTAACAATAGTATATTTTAGTTCGTTGAGTAAATTTAAATGTAATAATCTTTAAATTTGTTTGTTGGCATGTAATTATGAAATTGTTTAAATGTTTTGGGTGTTGTGATGTCAAACCTTTCTCTTGGTTCTCGTTTATTTTCTTGGTCTAGTTTATTTAGTATTGTCGGTTGTGTATTTTTTGTTGTTATCTGTGACAGGTGGGTTTTAATATAAATAGATAGGTCATGCCGATTTTTTTTTTGAGAATCCGTATTTTATTTAATTATTATTTATAGTCAAGTTTGAGGTCGTTTCAAATTGATTAACTAACTATTACTTTAAATAGTCCACCAAGTGAAGTCTGATGACCGTTGGATCAGTTTGTGGAAAGGAATGAACTAGACCATTCAATTCATCATATTGAGTCAAATATAGTCTTCAAAATATAATTACTTCAAAAACAATTAAAACTTCAAACTTGAATATAGCTCGGGAAAATCAAGTTCGATTTTAGTTTTGACCAAGCTTCTCAAGTGTCACTTGCCCCCCACTCCCACCCCCACCTAACAAGTTGTCGATGGCACACCGAATGGATCCACTTCGAGTGGAGACTCGGTTCATCCTCTTTTCATGTGAGAGATGCTTTGGCGACATGTGATTTTAAGGGAAGCATTGCAACAATGCTAGATAAATAAAGTGAAGCCACAAAAATCTCATAACAATCAGACAGGCGGGATCATACATTTTTCGGCCACCAGGAAAATCGGGAGAAGATGGTCGGGCTCTGTAAGCTCAAAATTATCATGTCGTATGTAGTAAGGGAGGTTGTTCCATGTAGTGACCCAACCCGGGTCACCTATAACTTAAGCCTAGTAAAGCATGCATTTAACTTAAGCAAAACATAATCAAAAATTAACATCTGAAATTCAAAAATCAAAATAGGCAATAGTCGGCGGAATACAACCGACACTAAGCCCATAATAAAATCTATATATATACAACCAAATCGAAAGTAGAGTATCAAATCCCCAACCACTAAGGGAAACTCGCTGCAGACTGAAAACTGGTCTCAACCTTGTCGCGATCCACTGGCGTCATCCAATCGAAGATCTGCCCCATCGAATATGGTGTCCAGAACACACAAAAATACTGAACGTGAACGAATACGGTCAATATGAAAGCTTGGATATACAGACAAATATGATGTATGAAATAAATTTAAAACTCAGTTTGGTCAGGGGTTCCTATCGAATATGCAGCACCGGCTGGAGTCAAATCCGCATGGTACATCCACAAACTCTCCCTATCACTGTAGAGTCAGTCTCCGTTATCACAGCGTAGTGATAGAAAAAATACAATAAATGTAGGGTCGAGCCTTCCTACCAACATGACTCATCTCTAAAGAGATACA